>NC_080670.1:82770863-82959699 GCF_030247195.1 Topomyia yanbarensis | reverse complement strand
AGCGCTTGGAAGGCTCACTTCGACACACGGAGGAAACAGGATCAACATCTGAACCAAGAAAAAGGGAAGTACTGTTGCATGTGATCTGTGGTGGCGTCATGCATGAGACGTGCACCGATGAGTATGGTGGTTCGTAAAAATAAAATGGTGGAGATAAATTGATTTTTCCTTTGCATGCGAATTTTGTGATCCCTGAGTTTGAGATTGACGGTTGGTCTTGGTTCTGCTGGCATTTTTTTGGCTTGTTACTCATCTGGTTAGTTCCTCTCGCTGCAGTCAATTTTATTGGGTTGTTCAGTCTTCTGTCACCTCGGGGACGTCGAGTAGAGTCGCGGTTCGCGGTGTTCGAGTGAAAAGGTGAAGTGTAAAAAGTGAATGACATTAATAAACTTTGGAGTGCAGTGTAGAAGTGATATTAATTGAAAAT
The DNA here is from genome assembly GCF_030247195.1 of Topomyia yanbarensis. Taxonomy (NCBI): domain Eukaryota; kingdom Metazoa; phylum Arthropoda; class Insecta; order Diptera; family Culicidae; genus Topomyia; species Topomyia yanbarensis. The sequence goes on along the minus strand of NC_080670.1, from coordinate 82,959,272 downwards.
AGTACGAGAGTGAATGAAATAAAAATGTCCAGTGAACTAAAAGATTTGAAACGGCAGGAGCGACAGTTACAAAGCATATTCAACGGCGCAAAGCAGTTTTTGCTAAAATTCAAACCGGAAAGGCATGCCGGTCACGTTGATAGTCGATTAGAGCTGCTGGAAGCCGCGATGAAGAAATTTTACTCGGTGCGGAGAAAAATCGAGTTGTTAGCTGACGAAGACGATGATAAGGAAGCATTCGATACCAATGAAACACCAGGAGATCGTGCTGCTCGTGTTGAAGCTCTTGCTGAAAGGCGCGAGGCCGACAATTTTCAGATCCTTCAGAGCGCTGAAGACCTTTACTGTGAGCTGAAGTCATCGCTGCAGTCCCTGAGACCAGGAACATCAATACCGGTCCCAGCTGACGTTTTGCCAGCTCCAGCACAGGCTCCTTCTTGTTCGTTGTCGCGAGTAAAGTTGCCCGAAATTCGCTTACCTAGTTTCGGAGGCAAAACTAGCGACTGGGTCACCTTCCGTGACATGTTTCTGAGCCTTATTCATCGCAACGATCAATTGAGTGCAATCGATAAATTTTCGTACCTGCGATCGTCGCTGGTTGGTGAAGCATTGCAAGAGATTGGCACGATAGATATATCTGTAGCCAACTACTCGATCGCATCGGATTTGCTCAAGAAGCGTTATGAAAACCGTAAGTTGATAGTTAAAGCCCATCTCGATGCCTTGTTTGCCATTGAACCAATAAAGCGTGAGCATTACGATGCATTGAGCCAACTTATTAGCGAATTTGATCGTAACCTTCAGATATTGGAGAAAGTTTGTAAGTAGGGGTTTGCCCACTACTCGGGTTCTTAATTGCCCGGCGGACCCTTCCTTTCAGGGCGGCCTAGGTGCTCCTACCGAATTTCGGATTTTCGTTTCACAACAAAAAGTAAACAAACAAATAAACTAAATTTACCAACTTTTATTTGCTGTGTCCACTCTCCCTCCCCTTCACTACGGCTGCTGGTGATTCACTGCTGCGGGCGGAAAGGCGGGCGGCTTCTTCCGACCGGCCGGGTCAACAACGGCCGCGTTCTCCTTCGGGTCGTATCGTCGTTGGCTGCTCCGGCAGCGGTCCTTGTCTTTTAGCTAGGGAGGTGAGCTTGGCTCCTTTGTTGGAACTTCCCTAGCGACGGTGGTGATGAATCACCGGATTCTTTGCTCCCCGCAAAGAATCCCGGAAGACACCGCGGTGTTCTTCCCAGGGGGAGCCGTTGTCCACCCTGCTTCACCCTCCTTGGCTATTAGCTGGGAAGGAGAGCAAAGCTCGTTCGGCTTATCCTTCCCAGCGAGGGCGGATTGGTGCGTCTGGATCCTTTGCGGTTAGCCGGGGAAGCGAAAATTCCTTGATGATTAGCTTCCCCCGACGGCGATCCAGCACCACAAAATAAACAAGCGCACAAACCACGGGCCGGCACTTTACGACGGATAACTTTCCGTCACACACGCGCATTTCGCACTACGGCTATTGTGGCTGGAAACTGTCCCGAACTGGTGTAACGGGGACGTCTGAATTTTACCGTGGTCTGTCACTATCTGACCTCTCTAAAAAACTCGATGGCCGCCTTCCTCCTTCGACCCAAAACAAACACCAAAAACCAGCACCAAAAAAACAGCACCGCCGCATAGCTGTCATTGCCATGGTACAGCATAGTTAGCAATCACTTTTACAGCGAGAGGAGAGCGGAGACCTACCTAAACCCTATGTTATTTATTTACAAATACACAACAAAAATTACTACACCTATCTGGACTAAAAACAACGTTCATGGACTATTATTTAAACGAAATTTATATCAAAAACATGAACGAGCATAATGAGCAGCGGTGAGTTATGTTGCAATAACAATACACTCTACGGAGAGAGTACGCACAAATAGGTATATTTCCACCCAGCGCTAAATTGTTACCCTGACGGGTTACAATCTCGCCCACACCGGGTGGAAAAAAATTGGCAACAATTTTTTTTTCTAATCTAACACCTAACACCGATACAATAATAATACGCAATGAATAAATAAATAAATAAACAAAGAAAAACTAACTACACCTAATTATTTCTTCCGCAATTTATCAAAATTCATCAAAAAAAAAATCGACCGGATGTCCTCATTGGTGAAAAGTTTGCCTGTGTTTGGTCTGATAATACTGACAGCATACGCGAAGCGAGAGGCTATCAGCCATCGTCATTACTCGGTTATGGGTTGAATCCTAAATCCAACCCGAAAACAAGATCGGTAACAACTCGATATTCCCAAAATTCTGCAAGTGGCATTGACAATTTTCAATGTTTCAACTTGCAGGGGAACGGTTGTCGGCATTATATTGTTCTTTTCATCGACTGTCCAAAAATGTCTTTCGTGTCCTAACGGTACCAGTACTACAAGCTTGTGTTGGGGTTTCAATCCAAATACATTCATACAATTATCCCATTCATTCATCCTCAATCACTGGCCTACTCGATCATTCACATTCCGATAAGCACTTCGAATTAACCCCAAAACAATTTCATCTTATCATTCACACATGCATTCATTCCTTCAATATGATTCTGCAACTCATACATCCACACATACCATACCGCTTAACACGTCATCGTTTCTCCCACTCACAGACATTCCGGACAAAAATTTTTGTATATTCGTCCCTTTTCGCCTCAAAACGCTTCGTACATGGCAAAGGAAACGTTTGAGAGGGACCAAAGAATGTCTTTCGCATAATTTAAACAGATCAAAATGATTCCCGCTGGAATCAAACGAACCACCCCAGGTTTAACCACAAACCCAAAATTATGCGAAATAAAATTTAATTATTCGATTCGAGATCGAAGATGCGTGGCGCTTTTCAACCCACATCTCCCCCTAACACCCATACCATCCTGATCCGAATCGGGCTACACCTGAATGATGCAGAGCATTGGTGCGAACATCGAGGAAAGTGTCAAATCGATGATCCATTCGATATGATGAATGAATCATCAAAATTGTAAATAAAAACAAAACAGTTCGCGAAATTGGCGGTCGCAGATTGTTTTTATTCGCGATTTTTATACCGTTTCCGCGCGATTTCTCGTGATAGTTTCGGTCGGGAATCAGCCGCGTGAGTTTTTTGTGTCCCTATCGAAGAAGGGAAAAGAATTTTTATTCGGTTCAGTGCCCAAACAAGCGAGATTTTATATAATTTAGTGCACCCGTAGGTGCGAGTGTTCCCCACTAAGAGGGTTTTTTTTTGAAAAAAAATGTGTATTTAGATGCGTCCGGTACCCGGGAGAATAGCACGGATAGTGGATTTGTGTTTCTTTAGTGGAGAATTACACCCTATCGTTATCGTCTCCGGTACCGGAGGATATATTACATGTAAATAGTTGGTTACCTCACTGCGCGAGTGGGGCGCAAAAGAATTTTGTTTTTGTTTACCGAACACGGCAGAAAGTGTTATTGATGCGTTCGGGGACCACGGCGTAAGATTTGTGTGTTTATTTAAGTGGATAATTCTATCCCTCTGTGGCCAAGACGGGTCCCCGACCATACATTAAGTGCGATAATTTGATTACGCCGCTGCTCGAGCGGCGCGCCGAAAAAGGTATAGAAAGTGTGTTTTAAAAACCTTTCATACGGCAGTTTCGGTCTTCTAGAATGAAGATAGAGAAGGCGGAGAAACTTATTTTGGTTTTATTCGGACCAAAGTCCGTGGTGTTGCCGTCGGGAACTGACGGCAGCTTTTGAAAAACTCCCAAGTGAGTAATCCATATAAAAGCATACCGTCAGTCCACAGACGGCACAGAAAAGATTGTTTTTATGCTGGTTTAAGGAGATTTGCTGGCCAAACTCCGAGATTTTTACCTGCTAAATCCTCCAGCTCGTAGGAGGACACACCCTTTTTTGAGACAATTTTTGCCGGTAAGTATTGTGGTCCAAGTTTAGCATTGTAAGACTCGAGTGCATTCGACAACTTCATGTTTCGACGGTACACCATTTGTCCCGTTTCAAAAGGTTTGGAGAACTTTCGATGACGCAAGTTGTACTGATGTCGAATGCCCTCGCTTGCCTTTGCCAAATTTTTGACCACAATCTCCCGGATTTTGTCTATCTGTTGGTGTCTTGTTTCTAGGTCACCCTCACCGGAAATCCTGCTGAAGTCATCGGCAGATGCCATTTCACACCCGTGTATAATGAAATGAAAACTAAACCCAGTGGAGGAATGAACGGTAGTATTTAGGATGCGCTCCACATCGGTGATGTGGACATCCCAGTTGCGCTGCTCGGTTCGAGCATATGCCCGGATTGCGGTGTTTATCGAGCGATTTGTTCGCTCCACTGGGTTAGCCTGCGAATGATAGCGGGAATTCAGCCAATGTTTGACGTTGGTTTCTTTTATGAATTGACTGAACTCCTTCGAGGTGAAAGTGGAGGCATTGTCGCTTAGCAGAATTTCCGGGCTACCATGGCGATTGAACCACTGTTCGCGTAGTATCGTACAGAGTGATGTACTAGCGATTTTGCGAACGGGGGCTAACATGACGTACTTGCTGAAGACGTCGAGGACGACAAGCAAGTGTTGATTGCCACGTTTGCTTTTTGGAAGAGGACCAATATAGTCCACAGAAACCATTCGCCATGGTGCATTAGTCACACGCGACTGACCCATTTCGGGCTGGACTGGGACGAAAGGAGCTTTGATTTCCTTGCACGTCCCACATTCTCGAATAAACTTTCGTACTTCCGATCCCATACGAGGCCAGTAATATCGCAACTGCACTTCGTGGATCGTTTTATCGTATCCCACGTGAAGCAAATTTTCGTGGGTACGTTGGATCAAATCTTGACGGAACTCGGGTGCTGGGACGAGTTTCCAACTGAACCGCGAGTCGCACGGAACAACTTTCGAGTTGACATACTTGTAAAGTTGATCATTTTCTACTTTGAAGTCGGCATAGTCGTCAGGATTTTGGATAACTTTTGACTTCATGGAACAGTACCAGTCGGAGGTGGACAAAGCTGAAACGGCTGCTACGGCCCGGGATAACGCATCTGGAACGACATTGTCCTTGCCTTTCCGGTGCTCAATAGACATGTCGTAGAGTTGCAATTCTAAACTCCAACGACTCAAACGTGAACTGGTTTTCCATTTAGTCTTCAGTATCCATGTAATCGCTGACGAATCAGTGACCAGTCGAAAATGATAACCTTCCAAGTAACCTCGGAAGTGTTCAACCGCCATTATCACCGCCAGACCTTCCTTTTCAGTTGCATGATAGTTCCTTTGGGGAGTGGTCAGTTTGTGCGAAAAGTATGCAACTACTTTCTCACCCTCGGGATACTCCTGCACCAGAACAGCAGCGACTGCTACGTCACTAGCATCTGTCTGAAGGATGAACTCTTTGGAAAAGTCCGGTGGGACTAAAACTGGAGGAGTGACTAGAAGTTCCTTAATTTTAAGGAACGCGAGTTCTGCCTCGGAATTCCAAACTAAGCTCTTGGTTTTCGTTTTGAGCAGATCGGTCAAGGGAGCAGTGACCTTACTGAACCGATCAATGAAGCGGCGGTAATAACCGCACATACCGAGGAAACGACGAAGTTTCGTCACGGTAACCGGTCTCTCGTAGTCGAGAATCGGTTGAATTTTGTCAGGGTTGACCTTGAGTCCGTCCCGATTCAACAAATAACCAAGAAACTTTAGTTCGGGGACTCCAAAACGGGATTTTTCCAAATTGATGGTTAGGTTGGCTCTTGCTAGACAATCGGCCACTGCTTTGAGCAACTGTATGTGATGCTCGAACGTTTCGCTTACGACGATGATGTCATCTAGGTAGACGAAAACGTGAGGTTCCCATTTACCGCGTCCTAGAACCTGGTCCATCAGTCGCGCCAGAGTAGCGGGGCTGTTGACGAGACCAAATGGTAGACGAGTAAATTGGAACATACCCCTGCCGGGAACACTGAAAGCGGTATATTTGCGACTATCCTTGGCCAGAGGTACCTGGAGAAAGGCCTCCTTCAAGTCTATGGTAGACAGGTACTTGGCCTTGGGTAAGCCGCCCAATATTCGCCCAGGGTGGGGCAGAGGGTATGCATCCCGTACAGTACGCTCATTGAGAGGCCTAGCGTCTAGACAAAGGCGGATTGAGTCGTCTGGTTTCGTGACCGCCACAATATTAAGCGACCAATCCGAATCAGACTCCTCGATAATTCCCATAGACCGCCATCGGTCAACTTCTTCCCAGACCTTAGACAGTTTCTTTGGGCTAATGTGATAAGGATATCGGCAAACGGGTGCCGCAACTTGGAATTCATCTTTGATGACAATCCTGTGCTCTGTGAATGAGGTTGGGCTTAGCTTTCCGGGCTCTACTGCCTGGAAACACTTCTTTACTTCTTCTACGCGCGCTAACTGTTCCGAAGTGAGTATCGACTCACGCGGTACTTCATCTTCTTCATCGTCTTCTGATTCCTGACCTGAGTTCAACAGAGCACAGTTTTGTATCTCAGGAGAAATCCCAAAGGCGCGCCAAAAGTTCATACCTAGAATGGAGTTGACGGTCAGATGCTCTACTACAAGAGTGCATAGGACTTTTGTCAAATTTTGAAAAGTATACGGGAGATACGCTTGTCCAAAGATTGGTAAGGATTGACCATTTGCAGAACGTAGTTCGAATGGTCGTTCCAACCTTTTCAATGGACTTTTCGAAAACTTTCGGTATAGCTTTTTAGTTATAATTGTGGCGTTACTACCACTGTCGAGCAAGGATTGAAGGATTTGCCGTACACTGCGACAATTGCAAATGGACGGTTATCGAACGGGTCGTCAAGGACGATGGTTTCGACAGACAACGAATTATCATAGTCCTCATCACAAGCCGGTCGAAAACTGTCGTAAATCTGGGGATGGATTGTTAGTTGTTCTTTGGAGCGCTGCTTTACTGCCAACTGCGACTTCAGTTGGTTCTGATCCCGTTTTTAGGCAGTAAGGGCAACGAGAAACATCAAAACCTTTAAAACCACACACGATGCAGAAGACCCGATTTGGTTTCCGGCATTCCTCAAATTCATGTCCTTTGTCTCCACAATTGTAGCAGACGCCGAGCACGGGAGGACGATGCTTTTCCACCAAATACTCCAGACACATTATAGGTTTCTGCGGTGGTTCGATCGGTTTTTGATTGTTTCCTTCGAGATTCTTGCCGTCCTGATTCCCTTGCTGTTTCTTTTTCTGGTTGTCAGGAGGCTTGCTTGAATCAAGACCTGCCGGTTTGGCATTCTTGTTCCAAAACGTTTTGGATTTTGCGTTGCCGTTATTCTGTCCACCTCCCTTTTGGTTTTGATTATTTTGTTTTTGTTTGTTTTGTGGTGGATTATCAGAATAAGCAGCAACTTCCCGAGAAGAACCGAAAACTTTCTGATAAATTGGCGTCTTGGAGGCGTCGATCGATTTACCAAGACTCATCAATTCTGAAAGCGTGTTCACTGGCCTGAGAATCAGCATTTGTTTATAATCGGCTTTCAGGTTCCGCTTGAGCACGTCGAGTTTTTCGCTCGGTGCCATTGGAACCGTCATCGCACGAAATATTTTCTCCATTTCCAGGAAATATTCCTGGAAAGATTCGTTGCGCAACTGCCGGCGCTGGAGAGCCTTCATTTTGAGCGTAGCATCAAGTTCAGGATGTACGAAATTTACCTTGAGCTCGCATACAAGATGGTTCCAGTTAAACAACCGGTTTTGCGCACGCATAGCCTGATACCAGGTCAAAGCATTGCCAGTGAACAGATGCATCGCAGAATTGAAAAGTTCTTCTTCGCACATTTGTTCACACGCAGCGTAATTTGCTACGGTGTCCTAAAACTCATTAAGTTCAGTTCCTTCATCAGTTCCAGCATACTTCCGAATCTTCCAATCAGCGACGCGTTGCGGGTTTCGCGAGTAATTCCTGGGGGCCACCATCGATCCGTTTCCCGCGTTGTTGGATATCGAAAAGTTCGGATATGATGGTCCCGCCAGCTGTTCGGTCAATTCAGGAACGTAAGGCTGGTTCTGAGTTTGGTACGGGGCTGTGAATCCAGTATTGTGTTTCGGTTTCTCGATAGGAAGTGATGGACATAGATTTTGTTGACCCGAGAATCCTCGCTTCAACACAAATTGATCGGGACTGGGCGCCAGTGTTGGGCGAGGAATCTCTGGTGCATCAAATGAATCGGGTACGTCCATCAAACGCAAATCTTCCAGATCAGTCTGCAGATCCTTCTCGGAAGCACTTTCCTTCTGATGTACTAGTGCCCGAAGTTCATTCACGGATTCACGAAGTGAGACAACTTCTTGAACCGTCTTTCTCAAAACTGACAAAATTGTTGTCAGTGAAGCAATCCCGCCCATTAGCGTTTCGGTAGCTTTTGAAAAAGCATCAGACCCCTGAGACGCTAGGGCTTTATTATCGTCGGATTGCTGTCGCAATTGTCGAATCTCGTCCCTCATCTTGCACAAGACACGCAACAGGTCGTCTCCTACGAGCTGTTTGGAAAGAGATCCTTCGTTATCGGAAGGATTGGATCCCTCTGGAATTGCAGGTACGTCTGTACTCAGCAAATCTCCCAAAATTTCTCCATCCTCCCCTTCTTGGTTGTCGGGAGGAAGTGCTGCCTGTTCGTCACTGAAATGACTGGCATAAACTGCTAGAACTTCCTCCAGCAACCCCGAAATTTCCTGGTTGACCTCCCCTGCCGCATAATTTCGGATAACCTGGAGCCTAGACCCCAAATGAAGCAACCGTGTTCGGTAAATCTCCTTGTTTGGGCACCGGTACTGGAGATCTTCCTTGATTGTTAGTAATTTACCAAGGCAGATCTCCTTTTCTTCACCCACGTCACCCCGGAAATTGCGAACTAATTCCCTCCGAGACGACCGCTCATGCGACAAAATTCCCCGAAGACGCCGCTGCCGCTGGACACCCGAAAGATCCGAATCAGGAGAGATAAAAATGCTTCGAGATAGCAACTCAAAATCCAGCTCATCGAAATGCAAATGATCGACGCGCATGAACACACACGCTTGGTTGAATTTCTCCAACGCCATCATAACTTGCGCTATATTGGAAGAAATCACCAAGACACAAAGCATGTAAGTACTGACACGGTATTATTTTCGATTTTTCGCCCACTAACGATTCCCTTAAAATTTCAGGAAATCAAACCGTTCCAAAAATGTCTCAAACCGGATTGAGAATTCAAGGCCACCGCAACCGAATAATAACAACCTTCAAACTACTCGTCCGGCAGACCAAACACAAACAACGCAATCCACAAATTCGGACAAAAAAAGAAAATGCAAAAATCAAAAAACAATACCAAAAATGTAAATAAATCAATAATACGACCGCGGAACAATATTGCGGAAGAAACCTCACCACTGTTCTACGAAAATCCTCTATTTAGTAGAAGCACCCCACACTCCGGAAAAAAAAAATATTTTCCAAAATAGGAAAATATTTTTTTCAGTGTGTTTTGCGCTGTGCGCCAAATGTAAGTAGGGGTTTGCCCACTACTCGGGTTCTTAATTGCCCGGCGGACCCTTCCTTTCAGGGCGGCCTAGGTGCTCCTACCGAATTTCGGATTTTCGTTTCACAACAAAAAGTAAACAAACAAATAAACTAAATTTACCAACTTTTATTTGCTGTGTCCACTCTCCCTCCCCTTCACTACGGCTGCTGGTGATTCACTGCTGCGGGCGGAAAGGCGGGCGGCTTCTTCCGACCGGCCGGGTCAACAACGGCCGCGTTCTCCTTCGGGTCGTATCGTCGTTGGCTGCTCCGGCAGCGGTCCTTGTCTTTTAGCTAGGGAGGTGAGCTTGGCTCCTTTGTTGGAACCTCCCTAGCGACGGTGGTGATGAATCACCGGATTCTTTGCTTCCCGCAAAGAATCCCAGAAGACACCTTGGTGTTCTTCCCAGGGGGAGCCGTTGTCCACCCTGCTTCACCCTCCTTGGCTATTAGCTGGGAAGGAGAGCAAAGCTCGTTCGGCTTATCCTTCCCAGCGAGGGCGGATTGGTGCGTCTGGATCCTTTGCGGTTAGCCGGGGAAGCGAAAATTCCTTGATGATTAGCTTCCCCCGACGGCGATCCAGCACCACAAAATAAACAAGCGCACAAACCACGGGCCGGCACTTTACGACGGATAACTTTCCGTCACACACGCGCACTTCGCACTACGGCTATTGTGGCTGGAAACTGTCCCGAACTGGTGTAACGGGGACGTCTGAATTTTACCGTGGTCTGTCACTATCTGACCTCTCTAAAAAACTCGATGGCCGCCTTCCTCCTTCGACCCAAAACAAACACCAAAAACCAGCACCAAAAAAAACAGCACCGCCGCATAGCTGTCATTGCCATGGTACAGCATAGTTAGCAATCACTTTTACAGCGAGAGGAGAGCGGAGACCTACCTAAACCCTATGTTATTTATTTACAAATACACAACAAAAATTACTACACCTATCTGGACTAAAAACAACGTTCATGGACTATTATTTAAACGAAATTTATATCAAAAACATGAACGAGCATAATGAGCAGCGGTGAGTTATGTTGCAATAAAAATACACTCTACGGAGAGAGTACGCACAAATAGGTATATTTCCACCCAGCGCTAAATTGTTACCCTGACGGGTTACAAGTTGGAGAAGATCCGTCCCAATGGAGCACAATTTTAGTGCACATGATGTGCTCCAGATTAGATCAATCAACCTTGCGCCATTGGGAGGCATATTACAGTTCGAAAGAAGTCCCCACATACGATACTTTGATGACGTTTCTTCGGAATCAGTGTTCCGTTCTTCAATCTATAGCACCAGCAAAGCCTGTGCATTGTGAGAAGCAGAAGCCCAAGTTTACTGTCACTCACACATCCGTGCAATCTTCTAATCGGTGCCCATTCTGCGGCGAAGGTCAACATTCAGCATTCAAGTGTCAGAAGTTCATCAAAACGAAGGTGTCTGAGCGGTATGATATGGTGAAACGCTCTCGGTTGTGTTTGAACTGCCTGTCTCCTGCGCATCTAGTTCGATCCTGTACGAAGGGGTGTTGTCAGCATTGTCATCAGAAACATCATACTCTTCTACATTCTGGAGTAACCAACGGCGGAAGATCATCAGCGTCAATCCCGCAGAATGACTCCTCCGTCCCACGAGTACAGAATCGACCACAGACAACGAACACTCAACAAACACAGCCACAAGCCCAGAACCAAGCCACACTCACTCAGTATACTGGACCATCCACAAGCTCATTTCCGACTGCAAACACAAATTCGCATTCGCAATCACACCCACCACCCACCACAGATCGTACTCCCATTACAAACCCTTTACCCGTCAACATCTACACACCAAAACGTCAAGTTTATTATCCACCGCGTTAGTGCGCGTGTCGGACATTTATGGAAACGCTCAATTAGCTAGAGCGCTCTTGGACTCTTGCTCAGAGTACTGTTTCATCACCACGACTCTTTTTCAAAAGTTAAAGTTGGCTGAGACTGCCAGCTACTTGTCCGTAGCAGGGATCGGTGGTTCTGTAGTCAAATCTACAAAGAGCGTAGAGGCTACAGTATCGCCTCGGTCATTGCACATTTCTTCGTATTCCGAGAAGGTGCAGCTGCACGTCTTGCCGAAGCTCACCTCCAAACTGCCTATGTAGGCGGTCAATATTAGGACTCTCGCCATTCCGGAAGGTGTTACGTTGGCAGATCCAAATTTCTGCGACCCCGGACCAATTGACCTCATCATTGGTGCTGAGTACTACTACGATCTGCTGCTGAAGGAAAAGATGAAGTTATCAGAAGACGGACCCACATTGCAAAAAACTGTCTTCGGATTTGTTGTGTCAGGACGCATACCCGGTAGCATTCTTGGAATCCCCAAAACTATTTCCCACACGTGTTCCTCTGTCGATCTTCGTGATCTCCTCGCGAAGTTTTCGGAACTAGAGTCCTGTAGCAGTAAAAGTACCTATTCTGTGGAAGAGACGACGTGTGAAGAGATTTTCGAACGAACGACCGTTCGCGATGCAGATGGAAGATTCGTCGTCACGCTTCTCAAGAAGGAGTACATCATCGAGCAACTGGGAGATTCAAAGGCCATAGCATTGAAACGATTCCACGGATTGGAAAGGCGACTAAAAGCAAACGACACGTTGAAAAGATTGTATGGCGAGTTCATTCAGGAATACCTGTCCATGGGTCATATGCGAGAAATTGACCAAGAGTATTGCGGTGCACGGTCCTATTACATGCCTCACCATGCCGTATTGAAGCCCGATAGCACAACCACAAAGCTAAGGGTGGTATTCGACGGCTCTTGCCGTTCGTCGTCGGGATTATCCTTGAATGATGGACGGATGGTAGGACCCGTCGTACAGGAGGACTTGCTGTCCATCATATTGCGTTTTCGTTTTTGGTGATTTGTGTTAGTAGTGGACATAGCTAAAATGTACCGTATGGTAAGAGTAGCAGATGCAGATCAATCACTTCAGCGGATCTTGTGGAGAAATTCACCGAACGAGTCAGTGAGAATTTTCCAGTTGACCACAGTCACATACAGCACCGCTTCCGCGCCTTATCTCGCAACCAAGTGCCTTCAACGTCTTGCAAGTGATGGTGCAACCTCGCATAAAGCAGCAGCGAAGGTCATTGAGAAGGATTTTTACGTCGACGACCTGTTGACGGGCACGGACAGCTTGGAAGAAGGAACCGTTCTCACATCAGAACTCATTGATCTTACGAGTTCGGCAGGGTTTGAGTTGCGCAAGTGGAGTTCCAATAGCTTTGAACTTCTTTCGTCTATTCCACCTCATCTACGAGACGATCGTACCATACTGGAACTCGATTCGTCCAGATCCACAGTCAAAACGCTAGGGTTAATATGGGAGCCAGGCAAAGACTGTTTTAGATTTGCTGTACCGCACTGGAGCACTGAGCCAATCATCACCAAACGTATAGTACTGGCCGACACAGCTCGTATCTTCGACCCTCTCGGTCTCATCGGTCCAGTCATCGCACAGGCAAAAATTTTCCTCTAGGAGCTTTGGAAGCTTAAATCGGATTGGGACGATCCGTTGCCAAAAGAGCTTCAGAATTTCTGGATTGAGTATCGATTGAATCTATCCGCTCTCGACACACTCTCAGTTCCAAGATGGACGGGCTTCAGAAGTAATCTAGCTTCAACGGAAATCCACGGATTTTGTGACGCTTCAGAGGTAGCATACGGCGCATGTTTGTACCTTAGGTGTAAGTCAGTCGACGAGTCAGTCACTGTTCGGTTGATTACATCCAAATCTCGAGTTGCGCCACTAGAAGATCTCACTCGGAAGAAAAAGAAACAATCCATCCCCAGATTGGAGCTTTCCTCAGCATTACTGCTTAGTCATCTCTATGAAAAGCTACGCAGTAGTTTCGAACCACCCGGCAAGGTATATTTTTGGACAGATTCCATGATAGTGAAGTGCTGGCTATCATCGTTACCTTCCCGGTGGCAAGCATTCGTTGCCAATCGTGTATCAGAGATACAGCATATCACTAAGAAGGGAGTGTGGAACCACATCGCCGGTGCAGACAATCCGGCAGATATCATTTCGCGGGGAATGACACCCACACAACTACAGTATCAACCTCTGTGGTTTGAAGGCCCTCTGTGGGTATGTCGAGCACATTCTACATGACCAGAGTCAGCAGTCATCCAGTCAGAGCTGGATAGTTCTCTTTTAGAAGAAAAACCATCTGCGTCACTTCCGGTTCAAACAAAGCCTCAAAGTGACATATTTTTGCTGAGATCCTCGTTCCCGGATCTCGTTCGGATAGTAGCATGGATTCGTCGCTTCGCTTACAATGCATTTCCTCGCAACCGCAGTAGCAGGCGTCTAGAACATTTGTCATCGACGGAATACAATGAAGCTGTAACGATTTTGGTTATGGTTGCTCAACACGAGAGCTTTGCTGAAGAAATAGCAGCTTTATCGAAAGGTGAACCAATAAAGTCATCATCTATATTGCTCTCGTCAAATCCTCGTTTAGTTGATGGTATTCTCCGCGTCGGCGGTCGATTAGCTCATGCACCAGTGTCAGAATATCGTAAGCATCCAATGATTCTTCACCATCAACACCCACTGGCAAAGCTGGTCATGGAGCATTATCATCGTAAACTGTTTCACGCCGGTCAGCAACTTCTCATAGCTTCGGTCAGAGAAAGGTTCTGGCCAACTCGCATTCACGATCTAGCACGTAGGACCATCCAACGATGTGTTCAATGTTTTCGCAACAAACCCAAAGTCCACGAGCAGCTAATGGCTGATTTACCATCCGTTCGTGTCACTCCTGCAGCGGCATTCCTGAAAGTTGGAATCGATTTTTGCGGACCGTTCTACATTCGCTATCCAGTTCGTCGGAGTACGCCGGTGAAGTCCTTCGTATGCATTTTCGTTTGCCTAGCGACCAAGGCAGTTCACGTGGAAGTCGTAGCAGATCTGTCAACGCAAGCATTTCTGGCGGCATTTAAACGTTTCGTAGCAGTCCGTGGCAAACCGCAACTAGTCATGTGTGACAATGCGACCAATTTCGTTGGGGCAAATCGGGAGCTCGAGGAACTACGGCTGCAACTGTATAACCAGCAGTTTCAGTACGAAATGATCAAATCATCGGAAGAAGAAGGAATAGATTTCAAATTCATCCCACTGCGCTCTCCGAATTTCGGCGGATTGTGGGAAGCGGCGGTTAGGTCCTTCAAAAGACATTTTCGCAAGACCATAGGAAGCAGACCGTTGACATACGATGAACTACACACCATTGTTCAGCAAGTGGCATCGATTCTAAACTCTCGTCCATTGACACCATTGAGTAACGATCCTAATGATTACACTGTACTGACCCCAGGACATTTTCTGGTGGGACGACCACTCACGGCGATTCCTGAACCAGATTTGAAAGAGATTTCCGAAAATCGACTCTCTCAGTGGCAACGTACGCAAGGATTCGTACAACAAATATGGCGGAAATGGAAGACGCAATATCTGTCAGATTTGCATAACAGGACAAAGTGGGTCGACAACGCAACAACATCACAGTTGGAACGATGGTCCTAGTAAAGGAGGAAAATTTGCCTCCTCAGAAGTGGCGGTTAGGCTGAGTTGCAGAACTGTTTACGGGTGAAGATGGAAACATTCGAGTTGTAGCTGTCCGGACCAGGGATGGCACCTTCAGAAGGAGCATCTCAAAAATTTGCGTCCTTCCAATATGGGACAACGACGAGAAGTCCCCTACGGAGGCGAACTGAATCCCTCCCAACGATGGTGCTGCGGCACCGCGGAGGTCTCTCAAGGGAGGTCCTCCGCATCCCAGTTAAGTATTTATTCATCAATCTATTGCAAAAAACTTAAGGAATGTTCATACCCCATAGCCACCCCTGCATCTCTGTCCCGGTTTCCGGGGCAGTCGTCCTCATTTTTGGTTCGTCGGTCCACACCAGTCCACTCCGTCAATCATTCTGGAAGAGTTGCCTTTGTGATGTCAAGCATGTTCTATCTACGATTTCGGTGCATGGTCTTGCTTATCTTCTAGTTCCACAGCTTCATTATCGTCACAGCAATGCTGCAAGTTCATCAAATTTCGTACTCGTCAGATGGATTGATCACCCGTTCTTGAAGGCCAACGTCTACGCAGACGCAGCATTGTAGCAGTTTCAAGCAGCATGTGAACATCGTCATCCCATCCGCCCGGCATACCAGTTGGCGACATCGGTGCCCAGGGCACCCGCGGAGGCCAGGAGGCCTCCGTTCCTGGTAAGTCCTGTAAATGTTCATCATTTCCATTTAAAAAGCACCCTATGTTTTACAGCAAAGACTCACCATCAACGGCATCCGTGGAAAAACATCCGTCGAAGTAGAGGCACACCGAAGTGCAGTATCAGCAACCCAATCGTCCAACTTTCATCAAGCAACGTTCATCCGTCAATCCGAAAGTAGCAGTATACCCGACGGAAATCCGAAACGATCGTGCAAGGCCGCAGCGAAGGCAATCTCCATTTGCTTGAAGAAGCGTTCCAGTTCCAGTTTGTCGCAGTAACACCCACGTCGTCAACAATCAATCATCAACGTTCAGATGCAGCGCAGACTGCAGTTTGTCGAGACAACCGAGCCGATCGAATGCAACACTACAGCACAACATTTTGATCCAGTAGCCCAATGGCAAATGAAATTTCTCATAATAACATACTAACAAAAATGGAATGTACAGAAAGTAGATAGCTAGTATACAGTAGCACTCAAAACTTTATTGCTTTAGATAGGTTTGAAATCCTAGCGATTTCAAGGCCGGCGGTATGTTAAAGCTAGAAAAACCGCTCCGTCTGGCAACACTAAATATGATCTACAAGACGAGGATCACTTGATCTCGCTTCATCGCAACTATATTGTATATCTATTTCATTTCCCTTATCAAGAATGGGTAGTAGATAATTAAGATAGCACTAGACACGATCACCCATCGTTCGGGATCGATCGTGATCTATATTCACCACACTGACCCATCGTATCGCAATGAATACGAGGGCAGTATCAGTATCAGTTAAACTACGCATCCGTTTGCATCGTAATTCTTTACAAGGAATAAATTAGTAGAGCTTAAATATACTTTGTCTTTCACAAATAAAGTGCAGATTTTTTTCGGATTAAAAGAAGTGGTTTTTCTAAGGTGAACAACCAAAACTTTCCGGCACATACGAGGTCGATAAACCCGTCATTATAAATAGTCGCATGTGCACGATCACGATTAAGTGCCTGAACATTCAGTTTCTGTAGTGCCATTTCGACAAATCGCCAACGGTACCGGTAAGATTTATAAACAGAATCAAATGAATCAAATGAATCAAATGTGTAACTAGATTTTCCGGTCCGAGCACCCTTATGGGTGTGATGGTATTTAAAGGGACAATTACCTTAAGTACGAGGACTCACGTGGGCTCCTCTCCCGTTGACTGCAGCTGGTGGTGTCGGTAGAGCTATGAGGTTAGGGCAGGTCTGCAACAAAATGGAGCAAGAGAAGCCGATGAATCTACATTTACTCAATAAGCACTTAGTGCGGTACATCCAATCGCTCTTCTCACTCGTGGATAAGACGCTGATTCGGATTGCAGCCGGTATCAGACTCACCTCCTCCGACCACTCTCGTCGGTACAGGACTCGTCGTGATGGATGCTGCCTTTGACTCGTGGTTCACCGCCGACTCCTTGGAGGTTATCCACGGCTTCTGCCCACGTTCACTTCCGAGTGGCTGGCTCGACTGCTGCGGTCAACGGGCGGATTCCGGTAAACCCTCTGGTTTTATCGTACGCACTTGTAGCACACGCGGAAAGCTAAACTCGATAAAAAAACGGACTTAGTTTCCAGGCACATAAACCGGTGTTGACTCGCTCACAGCTCACTCATGAAGAACCTAAAGAAATCCTTTGCAGCGGCTTCTTCCAAGCCGCTATTGTCGATCGGATCCCATTATACGTCAAATGACAGTGGTTGACACTATCGCATGGTGGGGCGAAAAGCTCGATGGAGAGCCATGAACCACTATTAGCGCTGTTGGTAGGATAGGGTTTACGAAACCGTATTTGGGATTAGCAGTGGGATGGGATAGGATTCGTGAGCGTTAGGGATCGGATCATCATCGCCTGCTGATCACCTCCTCATCGAGTTCATCCCAGAGTGAGTCGGTTGTCCGAACACAAGGATGAATGAAATTGGAAGTTTCATCGATTCTTCCCAGCAGAATCGCTACAGATGCCGACGGCCGGGGGAAAGAAAATTTGAAACGACTTCTAAGATGTCCTTTGAAATTTTCTGTTCGGCAAAGCTGTTTCATTTGCAGGATATGCTAGTTAACTGGAAGTTGCATGTGAAATACGGTATCAAAAATACAGTTCAATGGTAAGTTGTTGCTTGTTGATCTTGGTTACTGTCTACTTCAATCTTGTTGCTATTGGTTACTGTCTACTTCAAATTTTTCAAATATTCAATTCAATTTTTTTTTCTATTTTTTTTTATTTACTATTTTTTTGCGTATCGCTGTAATATATAGTTATTTATCATTTTATATAATTTAATCTAAGTGTTTTATATATATATATATATATATATATATATATATATATATATATATATATATATATATATATATATATATATATATATATATATATATATATATATATATATATATATATATATATATATATATATATATATATATATATATATATATATATATATATATATATATATATATATATATATATATATATATATATATATATATATATATATAAATTTATATATTCTTCTTTTTTTTATTTATCTACAAATTTCAATTTAATTATATCGCAAAACTTTATTTATATTATATACTGCCGACAATCGGTGTTCGTACCCTAATGGAACGCAATCTATATACGCGCGAGCTTTAATCCGTTTTACGAGCGTTCCTCTCTAGTGGCGTGTCCCTAGGCAGCTTCCTATTACTGGAAGTGCGTTCGAAATCAATCGCGTTCTGTCTGTTCTTTTTTTCCGCGTCGTCGTGCAGGAAAGACGTGTCTCGCTATGTAGCGAATATTCTCCTCAACTACAGGTAACAAGTCGGTTCTACTATTGTGATAATATTACGGACAGTGGAGTAAGTTGTTTGTTCTTATCTATTGTATTGGCTAGCGCTACTCAATGGTGTGGGTTAATCACCTCTCATGATTGCGAGATAGGCGCCTCGAACTGAAAGTTTAATTAACCAGCGCCATAGTCACACTAGGCATCCGAATGATGTTAGTGAGACCCTCAGTGCATCTAGATCCGATGCCTGAGTTTCCATTTTCGCGTAGTAGCCGTTGGAATGTGAAAATTACGGATTCTGTGGGTCATTAATTTAATGTCCTTGAGAAATACTTGGCGTATCGCCTCGCAATTTTCGACACATTAGCGACCCTTCTCATTCTCCCAGCGAAATTGATTCATTTTTATATTGTGTTTGGTGTGTGTGGTTATGTTCTCGTTTAGTGTAAGTGAATAGTGTAGTCATGAGAAGGGGTTTGTTTTGGGAATGCACATCGATCAGAACGAAAGATTTCAGGAGTCGGAGCTGAATCTCAACCATTCCTGTAGAAAACTGAGTTCTTCTCGAACTACTGGAAATATTGCAGCTAGTTTCGAGGTCTTATCCCGATTCATTACTGCAAATAATTTTAAGCACTGTTTCTGTTTGCATGTATCTCTACTAAATTCTTTTTTTTCCGGATCTTTTTTTTCTTATTCTACAGGTCGGCAGACGTCTACAGTTTTAGGTGCAGAGTGCTGGTGGATATTCTTACTTGATAGGAAGCTGTCGCCAAGGCTTCCTCTTAGTGTCCAGTCATCCGATCTGGGACCATAGCTGTCCTTCGATGTCGCTTGACGCTCTTTCGTTGGTGGCCGTAGTTTAGCATGTTATTGGGTCACCGAGCGGAGGATTTGCTTATCGGGTACAGGAGTCTGCGACGGCTACTCACTCTTAGTACTTTCACTGTGGAAAGCCATAGCTGTTTTTATCATGGTGGGTCAATTATTCATCTGGAGATGTAGTTGGCGTTGACCAAACCTAGCTCTCTCCCTTTTATGTCCTTCAGGATATAATTGTTTTGCCCTTCCTTGCGAACGACGATTGCTTTAATTTTTCTTTTCGCAAATTTCGCGTTAATTTTTTTGCTTTATCTGAAAGCACGAAATTTTTTGTAAAAACTGATTCTCCTGGTGTAAAATCGGAAATTTGGTTTGATGATCGAAGATTGTAATATTTCGCTTGATGTTCGAAGGCTTTCTTTAAATTGTTCCTGACAATATCAAGGATTTTTGGCATTTTTCTGATATTATCTATGATTTTATTTTCAGTATCTCGGAGGATGATATCAGGTCCCCTATTCGCATCCTCAACGGTGTCTCGGATGCAAAACTGCTTCCCGTTTGAAATCATTTCAGTTCCAAAATTCAGGAAATAAGGACTGTATTTTGTGGAGTCATTTTTAGCTGATCGGATGGCGCAGCCTATCTCTGGCAGGAACTCGTCCCACCGTGTATGATCTGCACCTAGATATGCTCTAATACTCTGTCCGATGACGCGGTTATATCGCTCGGCCATATTAGCTTGCGCGTGATATTTCGGTGTACGAAATGGCTCGACCCCGTATTCATCGAGCAATTTTTTATACTCGTGGCTGAGGAACTGGGTCCCGTTATCAGAAACTATACGCCGTGGAGTGCCATAGACCAGGAAGATTTCATCCTTCAGGATTTTCACCATTCGTGATGCTTCCGCTTGTCGCATCGGGAAGATGAGACAGAATTTCGTCAGCGTGTCAACCACTACGAAGATGACCATGTTCCCGGATCGAGTTCGAGGGTATGGTCCACTAAAATCTACTGCGATTGTTTCCCATTTCTTGGTAACCAGTGTTTGATTCACCATTGGAGAGACAGTATTGCGATTGGGGTCTTTACAAGTTTTGCACACTCCGCAGTTTGAAACGTAACGTTTGATATCATCATCCATGCGCTGCCAATAGTAAAAAGTCTTTATTCTTGCAGTTGTCTTCGGAACCCCGAGGTGACCTGAGATAGGGAGATCGTGGTGTTCCCTTAATATACCCTCGATATGTTCCTGAGGAACAACTATTCTCCACTGCTCGGTAGAATTGTGCAAGTCATCCTTGACCTTGCAGAGTTTGAGAAGTTTCCCGTCAAAGATTTTGAACTTTGGGTACAGTGACGGGTCATCCCGTATCTTTCTAGTCATTCCCGTATACCAAGGTTCGGTGGTGTCCATAGGACATGTTTGCAGAGTCTCCACCACAGCCCGTGACAGGGCATCTGGTACTACATGCAGTTTACCCTTACGATGTTGCAACTCAAAGTTGTGTTCGGATAATCGCATCGCCCATCGAGCTAATTTGCCATTGGAATGTTTGAAATTTAACAGCCATAGTAAGGAAGCATGATCGGTTATAACTTTAAAGCGGCTACCCTCAATATATGGGCGGAATTTTTCAATTGAAAGTATCACTGCCAAACATTCCCTCTCGGTGGATGAATATTTACGTTCGGTAGTTGATAACTTTTTACTGTGATAGGCAATAGTTACCATGTTGTCCCCATCGCCTTGAATTAGCACTCTGCCTATTGCTCGATCAGATGCATCACAATGAATACTGAATTGTTTGGTGTAATCCGGAATTCCTAGGATTGGTGGGGTAACTAGCATCTTCTTCAAATGTTCGAAAGCCATGTTAGCTTCTGGCGTCCAGTGGAACTTTTTCAGCTTCAGGATATCATTAATGGGAGCCGTATAATCTGAAAATTTTTTGATGAATCTAGAATACCACGAAACCATACCAATGAATCTACGGATTTCAGTGTGAGACTTCGGGACAGGGTATTCGCGAACGCACTTGGATTTTTCGGGATCTACTGAAAGGCCTTTGTCGCTGACTATATAACCGAGGAACTGGATTGACTGCTTACAGAACATAGATTCCTGAAGGCTTATTGAGAAGTTTGCTTTGCGTAGACGTTTAGCGACCTCTTTTAGAAGTTGTATATGCCGCTCGAAAGTGTCTGTAGCGACGACAATGTCGTCCAAATAGACAAAGACTTCTGGTTCTAGGTCAGGTCCAAGAATCTGATCCATTGTTCTAACCAATGTTTGGGCGCTGTTGTTGAGCCCAAATGGCATAACGCGAAATTGGAATTGACCTCTTCCAGCAATTGAGAAAGCAGTTTTCGGGCGGGAGGACGGATTCAAATTGATTTGCCAGAATGCGTCGCGAAGATCTATCGTGCTTAGAAACTTCGTCGATGTAAACCTACCAAGAATACGCCCGATGTGATTAAGAGGATAGGCATCTGGAATCGTTACACTGTTTAGCTTCCGACTGTCTAAACAAAGTCGTACTCTTTCTTCGTCCTTCTTTACGGCCACTACCGGAGAGTTCCATGGTGAGTGACAAGGTTCGACCACATTCAATTTAATCATTCTGTCCAGTTCCGCGTCTACTTTCTTCTGTATGTATGGAGAGATAGGATGATGTCGTTGTTTAATCGGTTTTGCGTCGCCTGTATCTATGGAATGGTGGTTTACATTCGTTTGTTCCAGTGTGTTGCCATCCGCTATTTTGAATAGTTTGATCGTTTCGAAAAGTTCCTTTTTCTGGGATTCATTTAGTTCGTGTTCTGTTGAATTCACTTTATGGTCTATTTCGATGTTACATACGTTCAATTCGGGCATTAAATCAAATCGCTTTACAAAGTCAACCCCTAATATTAGTGGTTTTGGAATTGTAGGTACTACTAGGATGTGCAAGATGTGGGTTTCATTATTATATGTTACCGGCTGCAGTGAATAACCCATTATTTTGTGTGAGGTATTATCTGCCGTGCGGATATTTTTGTTGAGAGGAATTATTCTTGCTGATGACTTGAGTATTTGTTGGTAATCTTTTCCTAATAGTGTACAAGTTGCTCCTGAATCAATCAGTCCGCGTGTTTTCTTACCGTCAATAGCAACTTCTGTAAAAAATCGTGGATCATCTTTAAGGTGGATGACCTCCGTTATGATTTGGTCGTAGTAGTTATGAAACTGAGTTTGGGGAATTTTGGACCATACTTCTAGGCAAAAACAGGATTGGTCAGGTAAATTATTCTGTAGAGTCGGATAACTTTTGCTCTCGGATTCGGGTTGACTCTTCACCGCGAATCCTGGGTTCAGTTTCCCAAGGGTGTACGACATTTGCGGCATTCCGTGGTTTTTACGTCAGGGCAACCACATCTTGTACAGAACTCTTTTGTTCGTTTCTCTGGGCAATTCTTAAAAAAATGATTATCATCTCCGCAGTTGAAACATTCCCGTTTCTTTGGGCGGATCCTTCTTCGTTCTTTTTCGGTTTCTACGACAGGAGGTTTGGACGAGGTTGCTACTGCTTCTACGCTTTCCTCTTCGTCTGTAGATGGCTCGAATGGTTCACACGCTTCAATTTCTTCTAGCCGCTTCTTGACGTACGGTGTTTTGTTGCGGTACTGGAACGAGGGTTCTGCGAATGGAATAGGGAACATCTTGTTGTGTCTTTTCACAAGTGCTTCCGTAATATCGATTTCTCGGCACTTGTCCTTCAAATCTTCAATCGACTCTATTGTCTCAAATGTCAATTGTGACAAATAGGAAGGCCTCATATTCCGTCTTATAAGATGAAGTTTTTCCGTTTCCTGGTATGATGTTGCTCGTTGCGCGAAGAGAAATTGCATTGATGCAATATAGACGCTGAACGGCTCGTCTGGTCCTTGCAGGCGACTGCGCCAATTCTGCTTCAGAGAGCTGGTCGCTTTCCGCGTACATTTCAACTTTGGCAATAAACTCGTTGACACTAGGGTAACGCCTTTCTCCAGAGAACTTCTCTAAATCCCACTTTGATACTGGCGAGATTCTTCGAGGTACGTCCGGTCTGTTTGGTTGTTGAAGTTGGATTTGGTGACGTGGTATTGAAGGTGGTGGCGAAGGTAGGGTTTGTGGAAAGCTCGACATTAACGCCAACATTTGTTGCTGCATTTGCATCATTTGAGCGTTGAAACGTTGTTGCTGTTCTACAAAGCGTTGGATTGTTGTTGATGTCTCGTTGCTTCTCTTCAATGTTTGTTCCAGAAGATTATTCTTTGGAATCGCACCTGTGCGGTGTCCTACCTGTTCTTCTGTGCTACCAGCCGCTCCTTCTTCAGCTGTTATGTCTGTGAGGATACTATCGCCATCTTGCCTAGCCTGTAATTTAGCCCTGAACTGTGTGACAAGGTCGTCAAGTACATTGCATTTTTGCATTAAAACGTTTCTCTCCACCATTTGATTTTCACTCACTTTGTGAACTCGTTCAAGGCGATTGAGAATGTGAATTAAACGGGAATCGATGGTCATAAGTTCACTGAGATTCGAGTGTAAGGATGGTTTTTGCAAGGAGCTTTCTATTGCCGATAGTTTTTGGCAACAAATTTCAATTTCAAAAGAAGGGTCGCGTTTTGACGTGTTTGGGATATCTCGAGTGCATGAATTTTCTTGTTTTAAAAGTTCACGAAGAGCGCGAGTTCTTCCAGTAGGTTGAACTATTTTACGGATTTCGCATTCATACTCTAGTTCATCCTCTAGTAATTTTAACGGGTCCATTTTTTTTTGTTTTGCAGATTTAGAAACACGTGATATGGTCTATTACGATTTCGAGGATGCAGAATTAGAAGGAGTTATAAAGTCTAAATAAGTGTACAAAGGTATATCTTCCTTATATTATAAAGTTTATTTTAAATTAATTTGATTAATTCGATTTTTAGAACCCGCTGATTGAACTGTACTCTTGACCCAGCACATTTCCCGGGTGTCGACGGACCAGCAAATCTACTTTTCAGAAAAGGGCCTTTATATCTACTGTCGAACAACTTTCCTTTCCGCCGAACTTCCAGCAAGAACCCGCTCCAACCTCATAGCACTGTGGACACGACGAGCTGCTGAAATCCGCGAAAATAAATTGTGGCGGAGGTATCAAAGGAATCCCACCGGTTGGGCGCCACTGTAACTAGATTTTCCGGTCCGAGCACCCTTACTGGATGTGATGGTATTTAAAGGGACAATTACCTTAAGTACGAGGACTCGCGTGGGCTCCTCTCCCGTTGACTGCAGCTGGTGGTGTCGGTAGAGCTATGAGGTTAGGGCAGGTCTGCAACAAAATGGAACAAGAGAAGCCGATGAATCTACATTTACTCAATAAGCACTTAGTGCGGTACATCCAATCGCTCTTCTCACTCGTGGATAAGACGCTGATTTGGATTGCAGCCGGTATCAGACTCACCTCCTCCGACCACTCTCGTCGGTACAGGACTCGTCGTGATGGATGCTGCCTTTGACTCGTGGTTCACCGCCGACTCCTTGGAGGTTATCCACGGCTTCTGCCCACGTTCACTTCCGAGTGGCTGGCTCGACTGCTGCGGTCAACGGGCGGATTCCGGTAAACCCTCTGGTTTTATCGTACGCACTTGTAGCACACGCGGAAAGCTAAACTCGATAAAAAAACGGACTTAGTTTCCAGGCACATAAACCGGTGTTGACTCGCTCACAGCTCACTCATGAAGAACCTAAAGAAATCCTTTGCAGCGGCTTCTTCCAAGCCGCTATTGTCGATCGGATCCCATTATACGTCAAATGACAGTGGTTGACACTATCGCATGGTGGGGCGAAAAGCTCGATGGAGAGCCATGAACCACTATTAGCGCTGTTGGTAGGATAGGGTTTACGAAACCGTATTTGGGACTAGCAGTGGGATGGGATAGGATTCGTGAGCGTTAGGGATCGGATCATCATCGCCTGCTGATCACCTCCTCATCGAGTTCATCCCAGAGTGAGTCGGTTGTCCGAACACAAGGATGAATGAAATTGGAAGTTTCATCGATTCTTCCCAGCAGAATCGCTACAAATGAATCAAATGAATCAAATGAATCAAATGAATCAAATGAATCGAATGAATCAAATGAATCAAATGAATCAAATGATTCAAATGAATCAAATGAATCAAATGAATCAAATGAATCAAATGAATCAAATGAATCAAATGAATTAAATCAATCAAATAAATCAAATAAATCAAATGAATCAAATGAATCAAATGAATCAAATGAATCAAATGAATCAAATGAATCAAATGAATCAAATGAATCAAATGAATCAAATGAATCAAATGAATCAAATGAATCAAATGAATCAAATGAATCAAATGAATCAAATGAATCAAATGAATCAAATGAATCAAATGAATCAAATGAATCAAATGAATCATATGAATCAAATGAATCAAATGAATGAAATGAATGAAATGAATCAAATGAATAAAATGAATCAAATGAATTAAATGAATCAAATGAATCAAATGAATCAAATGAATCAAATGAATCAAATAAATCAAATAAATCAAATAAATCAAATAAATCAAATAAATCAAATGAATCGCATGAATCAAATTAATTAAATGAATCAAATGAATCAAATTGATTTAATTCATCCAGTGAATACAATGAATCAAATTAATGAAATGGATCAAATGAATAAAAAGAATGGATGAACAAAATGAATAAAGTAAAAAATAAATGAAATGCATAAATAAAACAAACGAATCAAATAAACAAAATGAGCTGAAGTGATAAAATGAATAAAAAGAAGAAAATGAGCAGAATTAAATGCATTGATTAAAATGACAAATTGAACAACAGTAAAAGGTTATAAATAAATATAAAGAAATAAATTGAATCAAATAAATTATTTGGATGAAATGATTAAAACTGAAAAAGTAGTCAGATTATTAAAATGAAGAAACTGAACAAAATGAATAAACTGGAAAAAATAATAATAAAATGCATATAATGAAAACAATGAATGATATGAGTAAAATGCACAAAAAGAATAAACTGATCAGAGTTAATCCAAAGAATGAAACGAATAAAATAAGTAAAATGAACGCAGATGAACAAAACGAATAAAAAGATGCGGAATGAAATAATTAATTAAAATGAAATGGTCATATATTTGAAGCCAAAATTATTTTTGAATAAAGAAAATGAAATTTTGAAAATCCCATCTTCTGAGAAAAGGCTAATAAATATGCAATGGACTTTCTAGGGCTTCCATCTTTTTTGGTTTTATTCTTTTTGTTTTCATGCTTCTTTACTTGACGAATTCGAAGTTTACTTTTTGGTCACATATTCACGAAAAAAGATTTATGTACAGAACAGAATTTACTGGTCCAGTATTTTAACGCGCAATTGAATATAGTAAAGTGAGACAAGGTCACATGTGCTTTCAAGCCCCTTGAACAGAGAACGACAGAGAAAGAATGCGATTCGTGAATGAGACAGTTATGATCCGTTATTTTTCATGAAAGTTCGTACCAATACAACGAATGTGCAGCTGATACAACTCATTGTTCATTCGCCTGCGCAACGTTCCGTCTTCCATCTGCACGCCACCATAGATGGTACGCATCACCTTTCGTTCGAAAACTCCACGAGCATAGTCCAGGTCTCGTGGCCGTAGAGGACCACCGATGTAATCAGCGTCTTGAAGAACTTCGTGCGGCGGCGAATTTTGTTCGACCGGAGCGTCCTCTGGAGTCCAAAGTAGGCACGATTTCCCGCTATGATCCGTCTCTGAATTTCTCTGCTGTTATCATTGTCGTCGGTTACCAGTGAGCCCAAATACATGAATTCGTTGACCATCTCGATTTCGTCACCGTCAATCTGAACTCGGGTGGGAGGTTCACACTGTCGTCTCTAGAACCTCTTCCTCTCATGTATTTTGTCTTCGAAACGTTGATGGCAATTCCAATCCTGCTGGCTTCAGCTTTCAGTCTTTGAGCATATATTTCATTCAAAATTCAATAGAGATACGAATAGTTTAAATATCGCACGTGAAATGTCTCTTTTGAAAATTTCCATTGTCAAACTTTCATATTATCTAGTTAAGCCAAATATTTTTTCTGATATAGCCATGAATTACCTCAATTATAGTGTAGATACAGGCTTTGAATACAATTGAATTAGAGTTGAGTTGATGTAGCAGCAGACAAAAAATAGTTTCGTTTTCTCAAACCTTCGCAATTACAATTAATAAATATTTCAGATTGACAGAAGATCTTATCACATAGGGTTACCAACCGTCCTTATTTTAAAAGACATGTCCTTATTTTCGACGACTTTGAAAAGCGTCCTTATTTTGCTTAAAATGTCCTTATTTTAGTCTCAAGCCGTGGTAGACATATTTGAAATCTTTGAGATCAAGTTTATTACGAGAGAATTAAACTATTCAATTATTTTCATTGGTCACTTCTTTCCGAGTTTTTTGTCAATCAATATGGCTACTTTTACAATGTTGATATTGACCAATTTAACAAATTTAACTCATGTTTGAGTTAGTGTTTTTCACTGCAGTAAGTAGCGGCGGATAAACCAAAATTCCGACAGAAGCCAGCCAGAACTCCGGCACGTATTCTATCTGGATGGGCTGGATTTACCCGGTCAGCGTGGCAAGCAGAAAGTTAGCAAAAGTTGAGCGAAATTGATGCTGGCAGAGTTTCTGCAAGCATTTTGCGCGATTTGTGCGAGAATTCTGGCAACGAATTCACTCAAATGCAACAACCGTTTCTGACAGAAGCGGTTAAACCAACCGATGCTGCTCACTTTTATCCAGAATCCAGCCAGAAATGTACGGTCAAGATCTCTGCACGCTTCCTGCCGCATCTTTGTCAGATGTTTTGCTCGATTCGTGCTAAATTCTACCAGGTAGGAATAGGGATCTTTAATTTGGAAAAATTGTGCCAGTTTTTCATATGTATTGATAGCGGGTGTCCTTACGAGTACACTCATATCATTCTTAAATCTTAATTTTTCTTTTATGATTTTTAAATTTAAAAAAAAAAACAAATTAAATTCAACCAGCAAACTGACAGTCGTCCTACTAAATGACGTATCTGCAAATATCTCGCTCACCTCATTGTTAACCGGGACAGCACCCCACACAGCATGATCTGGTACTTTTTCAATCCGCTAGCAGCCTGCCATCCCAAGTTTCATCTGCAAACTATGGTAGATCTGATAAGGCAACCTATAGAGTCGTGCAAGTCGCATGGGTTTGGATGTGTTATTGTCCTAAAAGGAAACAAACTAAAAAATGTTTTTTCAATAGTTTCGGGCCCAAAAATTGAAAAAGGACTGAGATATTAACTCACGGTACTAATCTGCATCAGAATATGCCTTAACCCGCACACTCCTAAAGATCCCTATTGCCTGGGTCTTTGCACAGTTTATGCCCGAGTTATGCCAGAGTTTTGCTCGGTTCCTGTCAAAATTTGTCAGAAAACGCGAGCGAAACCGAGTTCGCCCTAGCTCAACTAACCCGACAGGATACGCGCAGAAATCTGACAGGGCTGCCAAACCAAGACTTTCAGAAATCTAGCAGATCGGTCTCTGCCAGAAAATTTACTCAATGGGTACTAGAGCACTCTAGTTAGTGTGTGGCCATGAGACCATGACGTAATACGTAATACGTATGACGTATCCAAACGAACATGAAATTTGACGTATTCATAATTGAAATACGTCAGATTTCTGCTCGTTTGGATACGTCAAACTCGTGTTGGCCACACTCTAACTAGAGTGCTCTAGGATTTACTGGAGAGGCGTATATACCCAGTAAACGAAAAAGCGACTAGGCTGGTTTAAATAGACGCCGACGAGCGATAAGATATTGAAACTTTGTATAGGCCAGAGATAACAAACATATTGAGATGCGCGAAGACTGCAACTAAAAATTCCAATCGAACCCAAACCAACGATTCCAATCGAGCTATGTGAACAAATATGCCGGATTTAGGAAGAAACGCGTCATTTCAAACACATAATGTAGGCCTTGTGGAGAAAATGTGCTGAAAAATATGTGCATTAAAACGAACATTGATTCTTTTATTATATTAAATCATAGTTAAAGTTGTCTTTCAAAATTAACTACTCGTTTGTTAATTCATTTTCGTTAGGGTATAATCTACTGATACTTAAAAGGGGAGGGAAGTTTGGGGCGGTCGACATTCAGTGTGTCCTTATTTTGCTCTCAGCCCATTTGGCAACCCTATATCACACAACTTAGAAATGCATACAGAAATAGCAAGATAGATGCGATAGAAGAGAGGCAGAGAGAGAAAGAGAGAGAGAGAGAGAGAGAGAGAGAGAGAAATGGGGGGGGCGTGTGAGGAATGGCAAATGATGGTTAATGCAGTGACATTATTTTTATAGGTATATTATTATGATATATTGATTCTTACATTCTTATCATAAATAATGCAAGTAGTAATTTTTGCGCCATAATCAGTATAACCTAAATCTTGCAAAAGAGCTAAATTTTCGCTAGATTTTTGGGCTTCAAACATACAGTTGCTTTCGGGGACGCCACAAGTATAATTAGAAATCTTTTATCTCACTACTAGGTGAATTACTTGTTGATCTGTGTATTGATATACATCCAACATTTCCCAGTAAAGTTCAGCCGGAAATGAACTGGAATTCTGACTGGTTCCAGTTCGTATTCCGGCTCCAGTGCAACAACCGATTCTAACTAGAATCGGTTGTGTCACTGGAGCCGGAATACGAACTGGAACCAGCCAGAATTCCGGTTCATTTCCGGCTGAGCTTAACTGGGTTACCTCATGATTGAACGCAATGCCAAGGAATAAATACTAGAACTCACTGTTTCTTTATCAACACATTATTTTGTCTTTGAAGTGAACTTATATATTGATTTTTGAGAAATAGTTAATTTACTATAAAGGTAATTCACAAAATGTTCTCAACATCGAATTCCTTGAATCACGTAGATGTGTTTTCATACCCCGATATTCAAAATCGGTTTAGTTTTGCCCCTAAAACACCAGTAAAGCAATACTCTGTATGAAACAATCTCATTTTTAATCAGTGGAAATTGGTAAGCGAGGACTAAAAATACAAAATGTATTATACTTCCGCCGCTCGTGCACGGATTTAGACAATCTATAGCTTGTTGGAAAGGTATTTTTACAAGCTTTCTATTTATGTGCAGTTTGTGGGACAGTATTGTATTGTTCGAAAGTTATTTGCAAAAAACCTGCTGTGTTTTGACAAAATCGCCCATATCTCAGAAAGTAAACAACATATCGAAAATCAAAAATAATAGTGTCAAATGGCAACGTTAGGCCTTTCGTTTGAAACTATTTTCATTAAGATCGGTTGAGCCATTGCTGAGATAATTACATGACATTTTGTACATACATACATACACACATACACACACACATACAGACGGGCCTCGGAAAAAGTTGTCAAAGTTTGAGCGAATCCTATACATTTCTTTTGTAAGAAATGTGAAAAGGATCCGATCGAAACAAACAACTCACTGTTCGAAAGGTATCTTCAGAGAATTTAATGAAGGTAATATGCCCTTTCCCGGTCAAACCATTCGGAATTTGATTTGGAATCCTGAATGGAGTCATTATGGATTCCAAATCAAATGCAACAACCGATTCTAAGTCGGAATCGGTTGTTGCATTTGATTTGGAATCCATAATGACTCCATTCAGAAATCCGAACCGGTTCCGGAATGAGTTTAACTGGGTTCTTTTGGTATTGTGCTTTTGCTGATTAATCCCCCTATGAGTGAGATATTTTCACAAATTTTCTTGGAAGTGATTATATCGAAATGATGTCTTCAGCAAATTTGTAGCTCTTACTTTTGCGAATAACTTTACTAAAGACTTTAAATATCTATTTTGAATACTTTAAAAGTTATGGCTTGTTGTTTGTGGATTACTCTTTGTCGCCTATTTATTGTTC
Source organism: Topomyia yanbarensis (assembly GCF_030247195.1). NCBI lineage: Eukaryota > Metazoa > Arthropoda > Insecta > Diptera > Culicidae > Topomyia > Topomyia yanbarensis. The sequence continues at coordinate 82,927,772 of NC_080670.1, read as the reverse complement.
AATATAGTAATAATCCATTGAAATAAGTTAAACATTATTTCGATAAAACGAATTTTGTATTTCATTTTACTATCTACAACCGCTAGAAATAATCACCGAACACTCCCAAGATGTCTGGAAGGAACTTGATAACTTATCAGTGCAAAAATGTTCATTTGTATGAACCTTCTGACTGCAATTTTTCTAACTTATAACCATCGGATCGATCTGAAACATATCGGAAAATCAAAAGCGAAATAAATAACTCCTAGCAACGGCGTAGCCAAGGGAAGGTATTGGGGTTTAACACCACACAACCCCCCCCCCCCCCCACACCCAAAAAAAAATATTGGATTGAAGTTGAAAATTTATTGATGCAGACTGATTTAATTCAATATTACAATAACAATTATCTGATCCGTACATTGATAACCTGTTGTTGTAATCGTCATGAGGACTTTTGATAAATTGTCGGAATGGGGTCCTGATATGTAACTGATCTATTGGTCTTGATTTCACAGTTGTCTAATTGCATCAATATCAAATTCCTGCCTGAAAACATTCCATTAGAAAATTCCAGAGTTCTGTAATCAATCATAATCCTCAGATTTCTTTTCAAATTGAACACGCTTTTGTAGAGATGTACTATAATAAGGGTCTTTATTTAATAGCAAGCGAAGTTAAAATTGATTTAATGTCTATGAAACATAGAACTGCTCACCAAAAAATGCATAACTTTCAACATTTGCTAAAAATGTTTTTGCCTTTCTCATTCACTCTAAAATTCGTCAATCTAATCCCGACCCGGAGAGCCGAGTGCCATATGCCAATCGACTGAGTTCGTCGAGATCGAAAAATGTCTGTGTGTATGTATGTGTGTATGTAAAAAAATATGTGACCTCTGTTTCTCAGAGATGGCTAGACCGATTTGCACAAAGTTAGTCTCAAATGAAAGGTACAACCTTCCTATCGGCTGCTATTGAATTTTTTATTGATTGGACTTCCGGTTCCGGAGTTACGAGTTGAAGAGTGCAATCACAAAGCAAATTCCTATATAAACTGGAATGAAAAAAATTCAAAATCAAATTTGTATTTTTGATGCCAAATGACTTTAAAATGCATGAAACATTGAGATGTTTGACAAAAATTGACTTATTTGGACTTTCGTACATTTTTGCCTTTTTCATATAGAAAGTTTATTATTATTATTATTATGTATTGGGCTTTAACCACACAGGGTCATTCGCCATAAGAAAGGAGATAGTTGTAATACATTTCACTAATTCAGTTTTTCTTCTCTGAGATCAATTGGCTATTGAATTGATGAGGTGTTGAGCTCCGGAATGAAGGCAGCTTGCCAGGGCCGCGGGAGAGCCTCCCCTGCGCCCGGTTTTGGTATGTCAGTGGACCCACTGAACGATGGTGGTGGGTGACTTGTTTATTTGCGGTTAGTCGAGAGACCTCTCCAGCACCCGGTTCGGATGTGGCGTGAGGCCCGCTGAGCGTTCCTGATTGATGAGCTGGCAGATTGTCGCAGTCGAAGAGCCGCGGGAGAATCTCCTCAGCACCCGGGCCGGGTTTGGCGAAGGGCCCCACTGGGCGTTAATAGCAATTGGGCTGATGAATTGTGGTTGTAGAAGGGCCGCGGGAAAACCTCCCCAGCACCCGGTCCGGGCGGTGGCTGAGGGCCCGCTGGGCGGTAGTAGTATTTGGGCTGATGGCTTTCGATTGTAGAGAGGCCGCGGGAGAACCTCCCCAGCACCCGGTCCGGGCGGTGGCGGAGGGCCCGCTGGGCGGTGGTGGTAGTTGGGCTGACGGGTTGCCATTGTAGAAGGGCCGCGAGAGAAGCTCCCCAGCACCCGGTCTGAGTGTGGCAGAGGGCCCGCAGGGCGGTGATAGTAATAGTGCTGATGGATTGCAGTTGTAGATGTGCCGCGGGAGAACCTCCCCAGCACCCGGTCCGGGTGTGGCGGAGGGCCCGCTGGGTGGTGGTAGTAGTTGGGCTGACGGGTTGCCATTGTAGAAGGGCCGCGGGAGAACCTCCCCAGCACCCGGTCCGGGTGTGGCGGAGGGCCCGCTGGGCGGTGGTAGTAGTTGGTCTGACGGATTGCGGTTGTAGAAGGGCCGCGGGAGAACCTCCCCGGCACCCGGTCCGGGTGTGGCGGAGGGCCCGCTGAACAGTAGTGTAGTAGTGTAGTAGCACTTATTATACTTTTTTTCTTTTTATTCGAAAGCCAGGAAAATTTTACCTTTCAGTTAAGTGAATTTAGTATTCTTTTAAAAGTAGATTAGTTTAAAGTTAGTGGTATTATTAGCATTTTCGTTAATTTTCTTTAAATAGTAAATAATAAACATCACCATTATTATCATGGAAATAATGCATCTCAGCAAGTTCTACAGTTCTTTCTTTGACTCCATTCAATTATCTCTTTTGGTTTCGACGCAAAATCGTTTTTATCACATCGTTTCATATGCAAAAATAACGATTTCGAACCAACTACATTTGTAGCGAGCTCATGCTGTGTTAACTATTAAATAGCAACAAAATGAAAAAAGATATAGACAAAGTGTCAAATAAAAAGTTATAGAGAACATTAAGGGATATCAAATGAACAATAGTAACGATAAATTTTGTTGATTAATAATTAGAATAATTAAAAAACTCTCCAAAAAACACAAACTTTGAGTTATTTCGTTAGTAAAAATCATTTAGTACACTTAACTAAAAGATATTTGTACATACACTGATAGGACATTTTCTCAGCTTTCCAATGAAATCTTGTAAATAACGATATAAAGCATATTTTTTAGATTAGAGACTTTTAAGCACTTGCAAGTCGGTTACAGGAAAAGTATAGTAATGAAATTACAAAGAAATGAGAAGAGATAGAAATATGACGTTCAAGAACAAATTATGAATTGTCCTACAACCCAACTTTTGGATAATGGATATTGCTATCATCATACTTCATTATTTCGAGAAAATTAGCAAAAACCTCCTCAAAAACACTAACTTTTAACTACTTTACAGCTAAAAGGTAATTAAAACTAATTACTTAAAAGAAATGAGAACACCATTCAATAGAAAATTTTCTCACCTTTCGAATGGAACTGAAATATTTAAAATACAAAGTATACTTTTAAAGTAAGAGGTATTTTAAGACAAATAAGTTTTTTACACAAAAAGTTCAATAACTCTGTAACAGTTGAGATTTGATGGTATGTGTAGAACAATTTTTTTTTCCAAATATGGCAGTCTATCACCCCCGAGGGATTCTTAACCATGGACCAAACACCCTATATATATATATATATATATATATATATATATATATATATATATATATATATATATATATATATATATATATATATATATATATATATATATATATATATATATATATATATATATATATATATATATATATATATATATATATATATATATATATATATACATATATATATATATATATATATATATATATATATATATATATATATATATATATATATATATATATATATATATATATATATATATATATATATATATATATATATATATATATATATATATATATATATATATATATATAAACTACGACAGATGTGATCTCAATCAATTCAAATAAATATGTCACTATACTTACAGTATTAGTAGTGCTTGATTGACAAATGTTTTCATAATAATTCCAGATTCAGTTCCAGGTCCTTTGTCATTCACGGCGTTTCTATTCTGTATCATTTGTTTTGTTTGCCGGTTTCCAAAGTTACCGTTTTGCAGAACTCGAGCAAACCGTGTCTTTGGCTTTCTGCATTGTTTGAGCTTCATCTTTTCGCCCAACAGTATCGACGTCAGTAGATCTTGATTCGCAATAAAAACTCAAAGAAAAAAACATCATTATAATACGTTAAGTTAAAGTACATTGATTGTTGAATAAGTTACATGATAGCAAGTGTTGTTAGACATATACCGCTATGACGCTTTTTATGTTTTATGATAAAAAGGTGCTCGTGCTTGAATATTGATTTTTGTTCAATAATGTTGAAGATTACATGTATGTAAAAATTGAAGGAATATATTATGTTCAAATAGTGTGTTCATGTGTAATTTTCAGATGATTAATGATTGTGTACTTCATTAACATTCTTGCTCGCAAATCCGTCACAAAACTGTTGACCCACGGCTACAAAACAAAATAAACTAAAAAATCGCATAACAATCGAACCCAAAACTATCGTGGTAGGCTGTATGGACAAATGGTTCGGAGAAAAACGCTTATGGTTGTTTGGAAACCATCTGCCATTACTTCCCCGAAGGTGAGTCTCTTTTTGCGGATTCTTAAAATAAATTAACCTGATTTATACCGGACAAATGCGGGACACGCTCAAGAAAATTAATTCGTAATCAATAATTTGCAAGTTGAGTAATGTAATTCCATTGGCGAAAACATATAAAAATGCTATCGTTTCTAGACGTATTTAAACCATGTGTAGTTGTGGAATGACAGAAAAAGCAGAGGGAAATAGTTCTGCAGCGAGGCGAATGACCTTATGGTTAAACCATGCTAAACAAAAAGGTCCACAGGATATTAAAAATGGATATCTCATTAAAGATGAATGAACTGACGTGACCATTAAATATAACAGTACCATTCGCGTTTCTGACGGAAAAGCCTTTGCACTCCGAAACACAATTAAAACTACTTTTATAAAAAATACTAAAACAAGGTTATCTAATTCATAAAGCTCAATAAAAAGTACATTATGAAGATAGTTTTTTCTCCGCTTGTTGTTTTTCATTGCAGGACTTATTGACTCTTCAAAAATAATGGTTCATGGCTCGCAGTTCTTGAACATACCCTTTTATTTTTACGAGCACGACAATCATTTGCATTCACACACAAATAACTAGTATAATCATAACAATAAATCAAGAAGTTAACATGATTAAAAAAAACTTTTTGGCGTAATGTAGCCCCCCTGTGGCGACGACTTTACGCCAATTTTTAGTTCTTTATATCTCATATTCAATCTTGATTTTCCAAAAGTTTTTTTCACTGACTGTCGAGGTACTTCTGCCATATGTAAAACATCAAAAAGTTACATCTTTACGCATATTTCATAAGATAAGTCAGCAAAAACGATAAAACCAGATTCTACCACAAATGCACATTATTAATGTCACTAAACCGCACATTTTTTCTACGGAAAGTTTTTTTCTATCATGAACCGTATTCACTTTATTGTCATTTTGATACGTTTGTCACGTTACACCATTTTCGCAGTTAGCTTGGAGGTTGCCCGACTAAATAGAAAAAAGTCTGTTCCGTTGGCCCCCAAATTTGCATGAACACAGTTTTAAGTTGAAGCTTAGAAAACAAGGAAGAGTTTGAAATATAGTTTTCCTGAAGAAAAACTTTGTTTTCGATTTTATGGAGTACTCTCAATGTCTGTCACGTTACAACCAGAATCTGTCACGTTACAGCTCTGCATTTTGATTGAAGCAAGGATATCAAGACAATGGTACACAAATCATCCTTAATCTAGGAACTGAGCATTAACGGGAAATTTCATGTTTATATTGAAAAACATATTGGTTATAATGAACAAACGTGAATAACTTTTTAAAAGGTCGTAATTTCACGAAGTAACATATTATGTCGAAAGAAAATCTAAAATAACTTAAAAACATCTGCATTCTGAAGGATAATTTTTCATGAGCATTTTGAATTGAAAAACCATTTTGAAATACATTCTGTAACTAAATTATTCAAAAAAAAATGAATAAAATTTGAAAATTAAAAGAATTTTTGAAATACGTCAAAACATTTTATTGTTATTTTCTCTACGATGCAATTATATTTTAAAGTTTTTTTTAATTTGCAATTAAATTTTAAACGGTTGGCATTTGTGAGTAATTTATTAAAAGGGCGTATTTTCACCACTAGATATTGAAAAAAATCAAAACATTTCGGAAAATTTTTCTTAAGAGCATTTTGCTTCGAAATGATATTTAGTATTAATATTGTATAAGAAATTTATGACTGGCAAATACTAAGAAATTTGGAAGAATACTTGAAGTTAAAAATGCTTTCTTACTAATAACTACCTAATACTGCAATTCCAGTTTCTTCAGTTTTTAGACTTTCATCAACAAAAAAATCATTGTTTTTCTTTAATTGTTTTTTTATTTTTTTTTATTTTTTTAACAATATATTTGTATTAAAAATACATTTTTGTTGTATTTTTTAACATTGTCTTGTTTTACATTTCTTATAAAAGAAATGTATAGAATTCGCTCAAACTTTCAAGATTGTTTCCGAGGCCCGGAGGGCCGAGTCTTATATACTACTCGACTCAGCTCGATGATTTGGGACAATGTCTGTGTGTGTCTGTGTGTGTATGTAACGGACAAATTCTCATTCGTGTTTCTCAGCAATGGCTCAGCAATTCGACGTCAGTAGATCTTGATTCGCAATAAAAACTCAAAGAAAAAATCATCATTATAATACATTAAGTTAAAGTACATTGATTGTTGCATAAGTTACATGATAGCAAGTGTTGTTAGACATATACCGCTATGACTCTTTTTATGTTTTATGATAAAAAGGTGCTTGAATATAGATTTTTGTTCAATAATGTTGAAGATTACATGTATGTAAAAATTGAAGGAATATATTATATTCAAATAGTGTGTTCATGTGTAATTTTGTACTTCATTAACATTAACTTGCTCGCAAATCCGTCACAAAACTGTTGACCCACAGCTACAAACTAAAAAATCGCATAACAATCGAACCCAAAACTATCGTGGTAGGCTGTATGGACAAATGGTTCGGAGAAAAACGCTTATGGTTGTTTGGAAACCATCTGCCATTACTTCTCCGAAGGTGAGTCTCTTTTTGCGGATTCTTAAAATAAATTAACCTGATTTATACCGGACGAATGCGGGACACGCTCAAGAAAATTAATTCGTAATCAATAATTTGCAAGTTGAGTAATGTAATTCCATTGGCGCAAACATATAAAAATGCTATCGTTTCTAGACGTATTTAAACCATGTGTATTGAAGCAATTTGTTGTGGAATGACAGAAAAAGCAGAGGGAAATAGTTCTGCAGCGAAGCGAATGACCTTATGGTTAAACCATGCTAAATAAAAAGGTCCACAGGATATTAAAAATGGATATCTCATTAAAGATGAATGAACTGACGTGACCATTAAATATAACAGTACCATTCGCGTTTCTGACGGAAAAGCCTTTGCACTCCGAAACACAATTAAAACTACTTTTATAAAAAATACTAAAACAAGGTTATCTAATTCATAAGGATCAATACAAAGTACATTATGAAGATAGTTTTTTCTCCGCTTGTTGTTTTTCATTGCAGGACTTATTGACTCTTCAAAAATAATGGTTCATGGCTCGCAGTTCTTGAACATACCCTTTTATTTTTACGAGCACGACAATCATTTGCATTCACACACAAATAACGAGTATAATCCAATCATTTGCATTCACACACAAATAACTAGTATAATCCATAACAATAAATCAAGAAGTTAACATGATTTAAAAAAAAACTTTTTGGCGTAATGTAGCCCCCCTGTGGCGGCGAGTTTACGCCAATTTTTAGTTCTTTATATCTCATATTCAATCTTGATTTTCCAAAAAAAAATTCACTGACTGTCGAGGTACTTCTGCCATATGTAAAACATCAAAAAGTTACATTTTTACGCATATTTCATAAGATAAGTCAGCAAAAACGATAAAACCAGATTCTGTCACAAATGCACATTACTAATGTCACTAAACCGCACATTTTTTCTACAGAAAGTTTTTGAAGTAGAATACTTCTAACGTTTCAAAAATTTCAGTTGAGAAATTTTCCCAGGTTTGAAATGCGAATATCTTCCGTTCTACTGGACGAAATCGCAACATTTGTGCACTATCTGATCGGAAATTTGTGCACGTATTTCGTATTAAATTTCGGAATTACTGCGACTACTATAAATAAACCAAAACAAGGATTTTTAGAAAATCCTTCGAAAACAGCGATGAAAATGCGCAATTTGCAAGCACATCTCAAACAGAGCCGTCAAAAAGGAGCATGTAAGCGTTTCATTACATACGGGAATGTTATATATACAGGTCACGCGAGCTTGTTTTGTATCAGTGGGTGCTCGCTTACCACACGAGCAACATGCTCGTCCGGACGGTACAATGAGCGGTATCATCGCAAGGTTCTTTGTGATAAAATTCAGGGAATCACCAAATCCGCCATTCGGCGTCTGGCTCGTCGTGGTGGTGTAAAATGCATCTCCGATTTAATCTACGAATGCTGATGGTGTGTAGGAAAATGTCATCCGAGATGCCGTGACCTACACAGAACACGCCAAGCGCAAAACCGCAATGAATGTCGTCTATACTCTGAAGCGGCAGGGACGCACTTTGTATGGATTTGGAAGTTGAAAAGGTAAAACTCACTTGTATTATTATAATAATTATTTCAAAGAATAAGTTTGCATTTTCTGTTTCATGGACTGTTTCTGCCTGGAGAGCAATTTGGGTTAAACCCTAAATTATGATTTATTTCAGTACGCAAATTGCAAATATGGTCAGAAACAAACTGGAGTGAAATGGAAAACATTTTTACCTGGCGCATTCAAAAAAGGTTTCAATTCTCAAACATTTTACCAAGGTGCCGCATTACATTACTCTCTTTATCCTGAGTGTTCGATAATCTCCGTATTGGAAACACAATTTCAATTTTGTTCTTGGGAAGCAGTACGGCTTGGATATTTGGCAACACACCGCCCTGAGCAATTGTCACTCCGGAGAGCAGTTTGTTCAACTTTTCGTTGTTACGAATCACCAGCTGTTGAAGGCGTGGTATAATTCGTCTTTTTGTTGTCACAGGTGGCATTTCCTTCCAATTTAAACACTTAAGCAGCAAGGTATTCCATTACAGCTACTAAGTAAACGGCACTCCGACGCGTTCAACACAATTTTCTTGTGTATCGACCAACAAAGGAGAGGAGCTGCGAAGAATACATATTGAGGACAACACAAAAAGGACGAGCTTACGTTGTGCTGTAATCAGGTATAAAAACTCAGCATGCTGTTGCTCACGCTCAGTTCGTTTGCAGCATCAGCATATAACAGTTCGTTTGCAGCATCGTAACTGAAACTGCACATCTACATCTACAAGGTGCTGAAAGAGGTCCATCCAGATACCAGAGTCTCGTCGAAGGCCATGAGCATCATAAACAGATTTATTAGACATTTTCGAACGCATTGCAAACGAGGTCTCCCGCCCGACTCATTACAACAAGCGCTTGACAATAACCTCCCGCGAAATTCAAGCCGCCGTCCGTTTGCTGCTGTCAGAAGAGTTGGCCAAGCCGTCTCAGATGGCACCAAAGATGTTATCAAATACACCAGCTCCAAGTAAATTCCGAACACTGCCCAAACAAAAGGCCCTTTTCAGGACCATCAATTTATCAACAAAGAATCGAATTGAAATTTTGTTATTACAAACATCCGAAAGTGGCTTACCAAGAGCGTTCGATGGCAAGTGAGCTACTTGTGAACAATATCGTCGATTTCATGTAGAATGATACAAAATAAAAAGTTATCATTTGTGTGTTTGTTTACAGTTTCGTGTTTACTAGGCACATTCAAAAAAAGATTTCAATTCTCATACATTTTACCAAGGTGCCGTATTACATTACTCTTTTTGCCCTGAGTGTTCGATAACCTCCGTATTGGAAACACAATTTCAATTTTGTTCTTTATCAAAAATATGTGGTGGAGCTACGACGAACACATATTGAGGACAACACAAAAAAGGACGAGCTTACATTGTTCTGTAGTTAGGTATAAAAACTCAGCATGCTGTTGCTCACGCTCAGTTCGTTTCCAGCATCAGCATGCAGCAGTTCATTTGCAGCATCTCCTGCAAAATTCAAACCGCCGTCCGTTTGCTGCTGTCAGAATAGTTGGCCAAGCACGCCGTCTCAGATGGCACCAAAACTGTTACCATATACACCAGCTCCAAGTAAATTCCGAACACTGTCCAAACAAAAGGCCCTTTTCAGGGCCATCAATTTATCGACAAAGAATCGAATTGAAGTTTTGTTATTATTCGTTGGTGATTTGTAGACAAGGTTAGTGTAATGATTCAGTTTACAAAAATCGAACGTTTACTAACGTTTCGATATAGGTGCTCCGTTTCAAAATTTTCGCCCAGAATGTTGCCTGTTTTTCTAAAAGTGAAAATCTGCTATTGTACTGAATGAAAACCTTCGATTTTTGCGCAGATTGGAAATAGTTGTGACTAGTTGTGTAGAATGTTCAATTACTGAAAATAACAGATTTTGTGAAAGCAGTGGTTGGTCCATACAATTCGATTCCAAGCGAGCCAGACTGGTTTTCGTTGGAAGGTCCATCTCTGACAATAGAAATAAACTATTTTATTTTGAATTCAACTACAACTTCCTTGAAAACAGCACAGCTAAAAAATTTTTGGGATAAACGCGCAAACCTAAATTTTCCACTATAATAAAAACTAGTGCCACAGACTAACAGACATAACACTCAAAAACAAAGCTTCGCCCGCTTTAACGGTCATTTTAAATATATTTGTAGTTGGGACTGTGGCCACATTTTAAATTATGGCGCCACTGACATATGAACAAGCATGTGGGGGATAGACCACTAGTGAAAAATTGTTCGCACATCTGAGGGGTAACCCACCAGTAAATGAGTGTTTGGGACTGTGAATAAAAGGTGGAGCTAGTGTTCTGGGAAAATTGTCGGATCGATGTTTTTTAAAGAATTCTTTCATAGTGTTATGTCTGTTAGTCTGTGCTAGTGCCCCCGACGCACAGCATCATCAAGATTGATAGTTATTCAAGCCGGAAGGAAAGGGGGAGGGAGGTTGTAAGGCAATGGAAAATTTCATTTATAATAATAATACTTTATAATTGGCTGGTCCTGAAAACAACTTGTTGGTTTGTGGTTTATTTTGGGTCACAATTTAGGCCCGCTCGATTTCTGATAGCTGTGAATTTTTCGCAGGGCGACAGTTTCTGTTCGGTAGCGATGAGGCTTCTTAACGCCAATCGTGACTGGGCACTTTCACACGACCTTCGTTGCCAACCAGCCCCCTGTCAAGGACGACGTCTCTGTACAGCCAGCATCACTACCATGAAAGGCAAAACATTGATTTTGAACCGAATGATTAGAAGCTGTATTTAGTTACAAAATGTCGATTTTCTGAATGATATGATATTCAATCATCCCACAAGATGCAAAACGTCGTGTGGAATGCTTGAATATCGAGCATAGTGCCGAACATAATTCTTTGTTTGGGGCTTTATAGCTATAACGCCCCATATATGTCGGTCGCTGTCAAACTCCATATGATGGTATAGGGTTGCCAGGAGGCTGTTGCCAACTGCTTGAGGGGAGCCTTTCCTCCGGTGGACTTATGAGCGGTTTGTTTGGTACAGGCCATGTAGCGAAAAATGCTGATCTGCTACTTCTCTGTTGCTGGTAGTAGGACGACGGTCAAACGCTCGTTTACGTGCCTTCATTCATAAAAGTTCAACAATATTTTCAAAGAATGTTGCAAATTGTCAACTTGATAATTTCAAAAATACTACAAATAAACTATGAATGTGCTAAAGTCGACAAAATCGCATGGAAATTGCTTATTCCAGAGCAGAATTTACCGATCTAAAGTGTATTCTACTTCACTCCGGTTATGTCTCTGACATTACCCACCCATCTTTTTTCTATCATGAATCGTTTTTACTTTATTGTCACGTTACACCATTTTCGCAGTTAGCTTGGAGGTTGCCCGACTAAATAGAAAAAGTCTGTTCCGTTGGCCCCCAAATTTGCATGAACACAGTTTTTAGTTGAAGCTTAGAAAACAAGGAAGAGTTTGAAATATAGTTTTCTTGAAGAAAAACTTTGTTTTCGATTTTATGGAGTACTCTCAATGATCTGTCACGTTACAGCTCTGCATTTTGATTGAAGCAAGGATATCAAGACAATGGTACACAAATAATCCTAAATCTAGGAACTGAGTATTAGCGGGAAATTTCATGTTTATATTGAAAAACATATTGGTTATGATGAACAAACGTGAATAACTTTTGAAAAGGTTGTAATTTCACGAAGTAACATATTATGTCGAAAGAAAATCTAAAATAACTTAAAAACATCTGCATTCTGAAGGATAATTTTTCATGAGCATTTTGAATTAAAAAACCATTTTGAAATAAATTCTGTAACTAAATTATTCAAAAAAATCGATGAAAATTCAAAATTAAAAGAATTTTTGAAATATGTCAAAACTTTTTATTGTTATTTTCTCTACGATGCAATTATATTTTAAAGTTTTTTTTATTCGCAATTAAATTTTAAACGGTTGGCATTTGTGAGTAATTTATTAAAAGGGCATATTTTCACCACTAGATATTGAAAAAAATCAAAATATTTCGGAAAATTTTCCTAAGCCCGGAGGGCCGAGTCTTATATACCACTCGACTCAGCTCGACGATTTGGGACAATGTCTGTGTGTGTGTCTGTGTGTGTATGTAACGGACAAATTCTCATTCGTGTTTCTCAGCAATGGCTGAACCGATCTTATCCAAACCAATTTTAAATGTACTTTCAAACAGTAAAAAACAGTAAGAACGCTATTAATTTGTTTTTGATTCTGATGTTTATTTTCCAAGATATGAATGTTTGAATGCGTAAAAATTGCGTTTTTTGCAGTTGTTTTGAATTATCTGCCGAAATTGACAATATAGATTAACAATTTATATGTTTTTAGACAGCTTTAACGAATACCTTTCGAACAAGATATAGATTGTTGAAATCGGACAATTATCAAAAGAGATATTTAACATTAAATGCGGACGAAATTTTTTTATCATTTCCCATTGCCAGAAATATGACCAAAAACATGTAATCTATTATTAATGCCAAAAAAGCTTATTTTAGGTCAATAGTATCTTCGGAGAATTTAATGGAAGCAATATGCCCTTTCTTTTGGTATTGTGCTTTTGCTGATTAATCGCCCTATGAGTGCGATATTTTCACAAATTTTCTTGGAAGTGATTATATCGAAATGATGCCTTCAGCAAATTTGTAGCTATTTTGCGAATAACTTTACTGAAGACTTCAAATATCTATTTTGAATACTTTAAAAGTTATGGCTTGTTGTTTGTGGATTACTCTTTGTCGCCTATTTATTGTTCAATATAATCCATTGAAATAAGCCAAACATTATTCCGATAAATCGAATTTTGTATTTCATTTTTCTATCTACAACCGCTAGAAATACCGAACACTTCCAAGTTGTCTGGAAGGAACTTTATAACTTATCAGTGCAAAAATGCGTAACCAAGAGAAGGGTTTGGGGTTTAACACCATACAACACCCCCCCCCCCCACCACACCCAAAAAAAAATATTGGATTGAAGTTGAAAATTTATTGACGCAGACTGATTTAATTCAATATTACACTGAGTTCGTCGAGATCGGAAAATGTCTGTGTATGTATGTATGTGTGTATGTGGAAAAAATATGACCTCTATATTTCTCAGAGATGGCTGGACCGATTTGCACAAAGTTAGTCTCAAATGAAAGGTACAACCTTCCCATCGGCTGCTATTGAATTTTTTATTGATTGGACTTCCGGTTCCGGAGTTACGAGTTGAAGAGTGCAATCACACAGTAAATTCCCATCTGAAATGAAAAATTTTCAAAATCAAATTTGTATTTTTGATGCCAAATGACTTTAAAATGCATGAAACATTGAGATGTTTGACAAAAATTGACTTTTTTGGACTTTGGTACATTTTTGCCTTTCTCATATAGAAAGGTTATGCAATCACTCTAAAAATCGTCAATCATACCGGCCCGGAGGGAGTATGCAGTGAGGGGTTGCTACTTTAAAATTAAAACTAGTTTAAAATTTCTTAACAAGTTGAAAAATTTTCGGCAGGTCCTGGACCTCCCGGATCTTTCTCCATGATCCGCCGCTGGTTTCAAGCGATGTTTCAGTATCAAGATCGTGGCTGTCGATCCATTGTATGTATGTGCAAATCGTACTGAACATGTAATATTCATTTCCAACATTGTATTGAACATAACCAGCCATGGAATCGTAGTCTGGACAAATGAGAAAAGCACAATTGCACCACTAGGTGGATTAAAACAGGTTTTTATTTTGGGAATGCGTCGAGTTGAGACGGAAACGTAATATGATTAATAACGAGGATAACACTTTCCGAATGTAGAGAGAAATTTATGAAAAATGACGATCTCCATTCGACTCTAGCAGGTACTGATCGATTTTGATGAGCATTTGATTTTTGTTGTATGACCAATTATATGTATAGGTTAAATGTTTAAAAACAGTAATTTAAGGTCAAGATAGCATCATTTTGAAACCGTCAATTTCGGAGGTTTAATATCTTCAATGAGTTTTACAAATGTTAAACAGCGCATCATTTGATAAAATAATTTTGACGGTATATCGTCCAGGAAGTATTTATGGTGAATTTTCTCAGGTTAATATTCATGACTACAATAAAGTCTCAACAAATTCGCTAAAGACACGAACTCTGCTACTATTTTCTGAAAAATTAATTCTGCATGATTTTAAAACTTCAAAAATTACGGTTTCGGAATTATGCCGTTTGGACAGTAAGATCGATTTTCACCAAACCCCCACCAAACCGAATTTCTGGCTACGCCGCTGACTTCAAGTAAGTAAAAACAAAGTCGTTCTACACTCGTCCACAAGAAACTTCTTCGAATGCTGAATATCTATTATAATACTTTGAAACCCCGATTTTATCAGCCAAATATGAACATATGTTTGATGGGGTATAGCAGACGAACAAGACTGAATTCGAGTATAACCTTTCTTGCGCATGTTTTACTTATCATGAAGATGGAAATATGCAAAAATAAAAAGTTCATCATAATCAGAAAAAGTTATCAGACTACACCAAGGGACGGAACAGCTTCAGTTTATTATAAAGAAAAAAAAATTGCCCGATTTAGTCAATGTCCCCATTTTGTCAGCCTAAAATACACCATGAGACTGATAAAAATGGGTCTTTATTGTATGTATTATTCACTGTGTTTCACATTAATAGGTATATTTCATTTTTGGGGATTTATTTTATTGCATCGAACTACAATTTTTAGGTAGTTTTCAAGGGGTTATTTTATAGACATCTTCCAAAATTTGGCGAACCTATTCCAATTCGTATACCAATTAATTGGTATACTTAAGGGTTTATATGTTGCAGATAGAGAAAATACTGAAATTTTTTTTTTTAATATGATTAATAACGAGGATAACACTTTCCGAATGTAGAGAGAAATTTATGAAAAATGACGATCTCCATTCGACTCTAGCAGGTACTGATCGATTTTGATGAGCATTTGATTTTTGTTGTATGACCAATTATATGTATAGGTTAAATGTTTAAAAACAGTAATTTAAGGTCAAGATAGCATCATTTTGAAACCGTCAATTTCGGAGGTTTAATATCTTCAATGAGTTTTACAAATGTTAAACAGCGCATCATTTGATAAAATAATTTTGACGGTATATCGTCCAGGAAGTATTTATGGTGAATTTTCTCAGGTTAATATTCATGACTACAATAAAGTCTCAACAAATTCGCTAAAGACACGAACTCTGCTACTATTTTCTGAAAAATTAATTCTGCATGATTTTAAAACTTCAAAAATTACGGTTTCGGAATTATGCCGTTTGGACAGTAAGATCGATTTTCACCAAACCCCCACCAAACCGAATTTCTGGCTACGCCGCTGACTTCAAGTAAGTAAAAACAAAGTCGTTCTACACTCGTCCACAAGAAACTTCTTCGAATGCTGAATATCTATTATAATACTTTGAAACCCCGATTTTATCAGCCAAATATGAACATATGTTTGATGGGCTATAGCAGACGAACAAGACTGAATTCGAGTATAACCTTTATTGAGCATGTTTTACTTATCATGAAGATGGAAATATGCAAAAATAAAAAGTTCATCATAATCAGAAAAAGTTATCAGACTACACCAAGGGACGGAACACCTTCAGTTTATTATAAAGAAAAAAAAATGCCCGATTTAGTCAATGTCCCCATTTTGTCAGCCTAAAATACACCATGAGACTGATAAAAATGGGTCTTTATTGTATGTATTATTCACTGTGTTTCACATTAATAGGTATATTTCATTTTTGGGGATTTATTTTATTGCATCGAACTACAATTTTTAGGTAGTTTTCAAGGGGTTATTTTATAGACATCTTCCAAAATTTGGCGAACCTATTCCAATTCGTATACCAATTAATTGGTATACTTAAGGGTTTATATGTTGCAGATAGAGAAAATACTGAAATTTTCAATTCCAAATTTTCCTACATAATATTACGAAAGCTTATTAAACAATTTTTCCTAATAAGTTTGTGAAAATTATAAACTATTTGAATTTTTTTAATAGTTTTATTTTTTATTTAACCGTGATTTTTTAATAAATAGTGACCATAACTTCACAACGTAGTCTATTTTTCATGGCTTGCGGTGAGCACGATCTCTCAAATTGCTGAACTGAAAATTATGGAATAGAAATAAATTTTTAGTATTCTTTACAGATTTAACTCGCCGCGCAGATAACTTTGAATTAGACCCGCTGGTGTCCTAAGACGATTTCGCTAGATTTTCAGAGCGCTGTGCACCCAGTGCATTAACGCAAATCGTTATCGAAAAGTTTCGTGTAAATGAAAATTCCAGTAATGATGATGATTTTTCCAAACGGTTCGTTTTCAAAAGGTTTTTATTTGTTCTTTGGCATTAGGATTAGCGATAGTAATTTAAATCAAGGATACTACTGGGAAGTCACCTTTAGAAAAAGTCGATGTCGAAGTAAAATTTGGAACTTTGCACGCATGCACTTCAGAGATAGCGTGATATCAGGAATTGCGATTTCATTTCAACGCTTTTTTGTGAAAACGGAGATACTTACAAATGTAAACTGAAGGCTTTTTTCATACATGCGAATGAGGGCTTTGAAACGCAACAAATTAACCTAAAATTTTGGATTCTACGATATTGCTTTCTTAAACTACAGCAAAAAATACAACGGGCGAAACTGTATTTTTGTTTGTTTATTTAAATTTTCGCCCTCCGCGCTCCATGCAAACAAACAGAACGATACTTTTTTGCTAGTAGTTTAGAGGCGAAACTGTTTTTTCGTATTTTTTTTAGGATTATCAGCTGTAAATAGTAACAATGATCGCTATTGAAAAAACCCGGACGAAATCGGTGGTGTAAAACGGTAGTTATTGTAAAAAAACGTAAGGGCGATACTTCAATGCTGATATGTGGGACCGAAAAAGTAAACAATCGCCAAAGGGGCGATACTATCATTTTGTCAATTTCAATAGCAAAAACAAATTTTAATTTAATAATTTCAAATACTTCATGAAGTTTTGGGTTTCGATCACTGAATCATGCAATCTAGGATGTAAAAAACACAATAGTTCTTAAATAGGAAATATTCACTCTTGATTTTCTTTGAATGGTGTCACTGCTAGTATCGCCCTTTTCAAGAAAAAGCGTTTCTTAGTTCTCAGTCACGTTGGAAATTTGAGTAAAGTATAAACTACAAATTGATTAAAAAAAACCTGTTTTAATCCACCTAGCGGTGCAATTGTGCCTTTCTCATTTCTCTAAACTATGGCACGGAGGCTTTTTATGTTCAACATAATTGTGGAAATGTCCATTACATTCTTAGTACACTTTGCACTTATACACAATGGCATGCCAGCCACGAACTTGATGAGCTACGTGTCGACGGTGAAACACTTGAAACAAAAAAATATCATACTCCATTAGCCTAATCAGCATTAGATCAATGTTATCTGCTTGCTAACTCATTTTGTCATGCGGGGATGGTTGTGTGAGGAGGGCGAAAGTCCCATGAACGAACGACTCCCCAGCTTAAATTGGTATGCTTTGTAATATAGTGGTGGTTTAAAGATGATGGGGTTGAAAGGGAGGGGTATGAGGTGGTGGTCTGAGGGGTGATTTAAGGAGATTTTTAAAGGAGGGGAGTGAACAGTAGAGGGGGGGTGTAACCCCTCTCCGTAAACCATCAACTACGCCCCTGTTAAAATCCAGAAACCTTATGCGAGTCGAAAAAAAATTTGACCGGGATTAGGTTGACGTTTTTCAGAGTGATTGCATAACCTTTCTATATGAGAAAGGCAAACATGTGCAAAATCAAAAGAAGTGAATCTTCGTCAAATTTTTTTCGTGTTTGCATCAAATCTCGACGTTTTATGCACCTTGAATACACTTAGCATCAAAAATAAAAATTCTATTTTTAATTTTTCCTATAGTTTTTATGAGAAATTTCTGTGTGGCCGCACTCTGAAACCCGTAATTCCGGAACCAGAATTCCGATCGATCCAAAATTCAATAGCAGCCGATGGGAAGGTTGCACCTTTCATTTGAGACTAAGTTTGGGCAAATCGGTCCAGCCATCTCTGAGAAAAATGAGTGACATTATTTGACACATACGCACATACATACACACACACATACACACACATACACACACACACACACATACACACATACATACACACATACACACACACATACAGACTTTTTCCGATCTCGACGAACTGAGTCGAATGGGATATGACACTCGGCCCTCCGGGCCGGGATTAGGTTAACGTTTTTCAGAGTGATTGCATAACCTTTCTATATGAGAAAGGCAAAAATGTGCAAAATCCAAAAAAGTTAATCTTCGTCAAATTTTTTTCGTGTTTGCATCAAATCTCGACGTTTTATGCACCTTGAATACATTTAGCATCAAAAATAAAAATTCTACTTTTAATTTTTCCTATAGTTTTGCCTTTCTCATATAGAAA
The DNA here is from genome assembly GCF_030247195.1 of Topomyia yanbarensis. Classification (NCBI taxonomy): domain Eukaryota; kingdom Metazoa; phylum Arthropoda; class Insecta; order Diptera; family Culicidae; genus Topomyia; species Topomyia yanbarensis. The sequence continues at coordinate 82,908,794 of NC_080670.1, read as the reverse complement.
GGTTATGCAATCACTCTGAAAAACGGCAACCTAATCCCGGCCCGGAGGGCCGAGTGTCATATCCCATTCGACTCAGTTCGTCGAGATCGGAAAAAGTCTGTATGTGTGTGTATGTGTGTATCTATGTATGTGTATGTGTGTGTGTATGTGTGTGTATGTATGTGCGTATGTGTCAAATAATGTCACTCATTTTTCTCAGAGATGGCTGGACCGATTTGCCCAAACTTAGTCTCAAATGAAAGGTGCAACCTTCCCATCGGCTGCTATTGAATTTTGGATCGATCGGAATTCTGGTTCCGGAATTACGGGTTTCAGGGTGCGGCCACACAGAAATTTCTCATAAAAGCTATAGGAAAAATTAAAAATAGAATTTTTATTTTTGATGCTAAATGTATTCAAGGTGCATAAAACGTCGAGATTTGATGCAAACACAAAAAAAATTTGACGAAGATTCACTTTTTTGGATTTTGCACATTTTTGCCATTCTCATATAGAAAGGTTATGCAATCACTCTGAAAAACGTCAACCTAATCCCGGACCGGAGGGCCGAGTGTCATATCCCATTCGACTCAGTTCGTCGAGATCGGAAAAAGTCTGTATGTGTGTGTATGTGTGTATGTATGTGTGTATGTGTGTGTATGTGTGTGTGTATGTGTGTGTGTATGTATGTGCGTATGTGTCAAATAATGTCACTCATTTTTCTCAGAGATGGCTGGACCGATTTGCCCAAACTTAGTCTAAAATGAAAGGTGCAACCTTCCCATCGGCTGCTATTGAATTTTGGATCGATCGGAATTCTGGTTCCGGAATTACGGGTTTCAGAGTGCGGCCACACAGAAATTTCTCATAAAAACTATAGGAAAAATTAAAAATAGAATTTTTATTTTTGATGCTAAATGTATTCAAGGTGCATAAAACGTCGAGATTTGATGCAAACACGAAAAAAATTTGACGAAGATTCACTTTTTTGGATTTTGCACATTTTTGCCTTTCTCATATAGAAAGGTTATGCAATCACTCTGAAAAACGTCAAGCTAATCCCGGCCCGGAGGGCCGAGTGTCATATCCCATTCGACTCAGTTCGTCGAGATCGGAAAAAGTCTGTATGTGCGTGTATGTGTGTATGTATGTGTGTGTATGTGTGTGTATGTGTGTGTGTATGTATGTGTGTATGTGTCAAATAATGTCATTCATTTTTCTCAGAGATGGCTGGACCGACTCACTTAGTCTCAAATGAAAGGTGCAACCTTCCCATCGGCTGCTATTGAATTTTGGATCGATCGGAATTCTGGTTCCGGAATTACGGGTTTCAGAGTGCGGCCACACAGAAATTTCTCATAAAAACTATTCGAAAAATTAAAAATAGAATTTTTATTTTTGATGCTAAATGTATTCAAGGTGCATAAAACGTCGAGATTTGATGCAAACACGAAAAAAATTTGACGAAGATTCACTTTTTTGGATTTTGCACATTTTTGCCTTTCTCATATAGAAAGGTTATGCAATCACTCTGAAAAATGTCAACCTAATCCCGGCCCGGAGGGCCGAGTGTCATATCCCATTCGACTCAGTTCGTCGAGATCGGAAAAAGTCTGTATGTGTGTGTGTATGTGTGTATGTATGTGTGTATGTGTGTGTATGTATGTGCGTATGTGTCAAATAACGTCACTCATTTTTCTCAGAGATGGCTGGACCGATTTGCCCAAACTTAGTCTCAAATGAAAGGTGCAACCTTCCCATCAGCTGCTATTGAATTTTGGATCGATCGGAATTCTGGTTCCGGAATTACGGGTTTCAGAGTGCGGCCACACAGAAATTTCTCATAAAAACTATAGGAAAAATTAAAAATAGAATTTTTATTTTTGATGCTAAATGTATTCAAGGTGCATAAAACGTCGAGATTTGATGCAAACACGAAAAAAATTTGACGAAGATTCACTTTTTTGGATTTTGCACATTTTTGCCTTTCTCATATAGAAAGATTATGCAATCACTCTGAAAAACGTCAACCTAATCCCGGCCCGGAGGGCCGAGTGTCATATCCCATTCGACTCAGTTCGTCGAGATCGGAAAAAGTCTGTATGTGTGTGTATGTGTGTATGTATGTGTGTATGTGTGTATGTGTGTATGTATGTGTGTGTGTATGTATGTGCGTATGTGTCAAATAATGTCACTCATTTTTCTCAGAGATGGCTGGACCGACTCACTTAGTCTCAAATGAAAGGTACAACCTTCCCATCGGCTGCTATTGAATTTTGGATCGATCGGAATTCTGGTTCCGGAATTACGGGTTTCAGAGTGCGGCCACACAGAAATTTCTCATAAAAACCTGTTTTAATCCACCTAGCGGTGCAATTGTGCCTTTCTCATTTCTCTAAACTATGGCACGGAGGCTTTTTATGTTCAACATAATTGTGGAAATGTCCATTACATTCTTAGTACACTTTGCACTTATACACAATGGCATGCCAGCCACGAACTTGATGAGCTACGTGTCGACGGTGAAACACTTGAAACAAAAAAATATCATACTCCATTAGCCTAATCAGCATTAGATCAATGTTATCTGCTTGCTAACTCATTTTGTCATGCGGGGATGGGTATGTGAGGAGGGCGAAAGTCCCATGAACGAACGACTCCCCAGCTTAAATTGGTATGCTTTGTAATATAGTGGTGGTTTAAAGATGATGGGGTTGAAAGGGAGGGGTATGAGGTGGTGGTCTGAGGGGTGATTTAAGGAGATTTTTAAAGGAGGGGAGTGAACAGTAGAGGGGGGGGGGTGTAACCCCTCTCCGTAAACCATCAACTACGCCCCTGTTAAAATCCAGAAACCTTATGCGTTGCGTTGCGTTGCGTTGCGTTGTGACGATGATTTTGGCGGATTGCACACTGACTTCATCATGTTTGACTGCTGATTATCTAATAAGAGTTGCTTAGGAAGTGGTAAGTAGGAATTCATACCAATCCGACCCATATTAAAACCTCAACAGCATGATAGCCATCATTGCCGGCCGCCCCCATCTCCATCGTTCACGGGGAAGGATAAAGGATATGGTAGACAGGAAGTGTTGATGCTCCACCTACTTAACGGAAGGACGACGATTCATCAGACTCTTCCATAGGTGTCGCGGAGTTGGTGGTTTGGAAGGGTATCAGGTCTAGGATTCGCTCCAAGCAAACGATGCGACCTGTAAAGGTATTAGGTAGTTGTTTAGTTAGTCTTCGAGTGCACGATCACTCGAAAAAGAGATGATCTTGTTTAGTTTTTGGTTATTTTTAAACTCTGGGCAGCCGGCTACCGAGAGTATACTATGTTCCCTAAACAAAAACAATTTGAACTCCACACAGCCGATCGTGGGAGTATTGCCTGGAAAAGCTAATCTTATCTGCGTAATGGGCCGGATCACTATTTATTGCAACAGTATTTGGACAGAACTCGCTACTTCTTCTCTACGATATATTTATTGGCTTGAAAACTACCAAGTGACAGCATATTATACTGGCAAAAATAGCGCGAGATGTTATAAATCAAGGAAAGTATTTCTTATTTTCCATATCGGATTGTTTGTGGAATACAAGTATACGAGCGATAATACCGAACACTGAAGGGAAATATAAAGGATTGTTAATCTGATGCACGGGCTTGTTAGCAATAACGGAGCTTTAAATTAGGTTCATAAAAACAGACGCGGCGAATTTTCAATACGTATTGAGCCGTGTTCATAGATACTAGTCAGATTAGTCGTATTGGGGCTAATTTCCGATCAACTATTCATTTTTACGGCAATGTTTTCTCGACTAGATCTGTTCGCACCCTCTCATTCTGTTCGCACCCTCTCATTCTGCGGTCTAAGGACCAAATGTCATCAATAGACTTAGAATCGCGTGGAGGCATGAGATAGGAAACTTGTAAGAATTTTGCTATCCCACCGTTTGACTACCAGAATGGATGGGAGAACAGTAATACTAGCAAATACCGACTACCATAAGAGCGGTGCAAATTTGAACGAGTGACGTAGAGTACTGCACTGAAAAAAAGACCAGGAGTGCGATTTTACGAAGTTTTAGCTTCCGATGGCCCTACATTTTCTGACAAAGTGAAGTTCTTGAATGTTGAGATTTTTATTACTGTTTAGAAAAGCAAAAGTATCATAAAGCTAGTGTCAGGCCTTCATGAGACCTCAAGAAGTCACTTTTGGAGGTATTCGTAAATGTAGATTTGTCGGTAGACGGTTCCAAATATAATAGAAAAATACCTAATTTAACACAACTACAGATCACTTGCAACATAAAAAGCTTTTTGTGAAATTCGACAGCTCCATCTTAGGCCAATTCAATAAATTTCCTGCATGAAAGTTTCCATTTTTTAAAAACGGTTTTTAAGCCAAAGCTTTGGAAGTTAAACCTTGGCGTGGAAGTGCCGGTATATTAATATATTCTGTTACTTAGTGTAGAATTAGATTTCGTCATTTACGGCTAATATACAACCATATGTGTGTGTATGTGTGTGTATGTGTGTGTATGTGTGTGTATGTATGTGCGTATGTGTCAAATAATGTCACTCATTTTTCTCAGAGATGGCTGGACCGATTTGCCCAAACTTAGTCTCAAATGAAAGGTGCAACCTTCCCATCGGCTGCTATTGAATTTTGGATCGATCGGAATTCTGGTTCCGGAATTACGGGTTTCAGAGTGCGGCCACACAGAAATTTCTCATAAAAACTATAGGAAAAATTAAAAATAGAATTTTTATTTTTGATGCTAAATGTATTCAAGGTGCATAAAACGTCGAGATTTGATGCAAACACGAAAAAAATTTGACGAAGATTCACTTTTTTGGATTTTGCACATTTTTGCCTTTCTCATATAGAAAGGTTATGCAATCACTCTGAAAAACGTCAACCTAATCCCGGTCAAATTTTTTTTCGACTCGCATAAGGTTTCTGGATTTTAACAGGGGCGTAGTTGATGATTTACGGAGAGGGGTTACACCCCCCTCTACTGTTCACTCCCCTCCTTAAAAAATCTCCTTAAATCACCCCTCAGACCACCACCTCATACCCTCCCTTTCAACCCCATCATCTTTAAACCACCACTATATTACAAAGCATACCAATTTAAGCTGGGGAGTCGTTCGTTCATGGGACTTTCGCCCTCCTCACATACCCATCCCCGCATGACAAAATGAGTTAGCAAGCAGATAACATTGATCTAATGCTGATTAGGCTAATGGAGTATGATATTTTTTTGTTTCAAGTGTTTCACCGTCGACACGTAGCTCATCAAGTTCGTGGCTGGCATGCCATTGTGTATAAGTGCAAAGTGTACTAAGAATGTAATGGACATTTCCACAATTATGTTGAACATAAAAAGCCTCCGTGCCATAGTTTAGAGAAATGAGAAAGGCACAATTGCACCGCTAGGTGGATTAAAACAGGTTTTTATGAGAAATTTCTGTGTGGCCGCACTCTGAAACCCGTAATTCCGGAACCAGAATTCCGATCGATCAAAAATTCAATAGCAGCCGATGGGAAGGTTGCACCTTTCATTTGAGACTAAGTGAGTCGGTCCAGCCATCTCTGAGAAAAATGAGTGACATTATTTGACACATAAGCACATACATACACACACACATACATACACACATACACACACATACACACATACAGACTTTTTCCGATCTCGACGAACTGAGTCGAATGGGATATGACACTCGGCCCTCCGGGCCGGGATTAGGTTGACGTTTTTCAGAGTGATTACATAACCTTTTTATATGAAAAAAGGCAAAAATGTGCAAAATCCAAAAAAGTGAATCTTCGTCAAATTTTTTTCGTGTTTGCATCAAATCTCGACGTTTTATGCACCTTGAATACATTTAGCATCAAAAATATAAATTCTATTTTTAATTTTTCCTATAGTTTTTATGAGAAATTTCTGTGTGGCCGCACTCTGAAACCCGTAATTCCGGAACCAGAATTCCGATCGATCCAAAATTCAATAGCAGCCGATGGGAAGGTTGCACCTTTCATTTGAGACTAAGTTTGGGCAAATCGGTCCAGCCATCTCTGAGAAAAATGAGTGATATTATTTGACACATACGCACATACATACACACATACACACACATACACACACATACTTACACATACACACATACATACACACATACACACACACACATACAGACTTTTTCCGATCTCGACGAACTGAGTCGAATGGGATATGACACCCGGCCCTCCGGGCCGGGATTAGGTTGACGTTTTTCAGAGTGATTGCATAACCTTTCTATATGAGAAAGGCAAAAATGTGCAAAATCCAAAAAAGTGAATCTTTGTCAAATTTTTTTCGTGTTTGCATCAAATCTCGACGTTTTATGCACCTTGAATACATTTAGCATCAAAAATAAAAATTCTATTTTTAATTTTTCGTATAGTTTTTATGAGAAATTTCTGTGTGGCCGCACTCTGAAACCCGTAATTCCGGAACCAGAATTCCGATCGATCCAAAATTCAATAGCAGCCGATGGGAAGGTTGCACCTTTCATTTGAGACTAAGTTTGGGCAAATCGGTCCAGCCATCTATGAGAAAAATGAGTGACATTATTTGACACATACGCACATACATACACACACATACACACACATACACACATACATACACACACACATACACACACATACATACACACATACACATACATACAGACTTTTTCCGATCTCGACGAACTGAGTCGAATGGGATATGACACTCGGCCCTCCGGGCCGGGATTAGCTTGACGTTTTTCAGAGTGATTGCATAACCTTTCTATATGAGAAAGGCAAAAATGTGCAAAATCCAAAAAAGTGAATCTTCGTCAAATTTTTTTCGTGTTTGCATCAAATCTCGACGTTTTATGAACCTTGAATACATTTAGCATCAAAAATAAAAATTCTATTTTTAATTTTTCCTATAGTTTTTATGAGAACTTTCTGTGTGGCCGCACTCTGAAACCCGTAATTCCGGAACCAGAATTCCGATCGATCCAAAATTCAATAGCAGCCGATGGGAAGGTTGTACCTTTCATTTTAGACTAAGTTTGGGCAAATTGGTCCAGCCATCTCTGAGAAAAATGAGTGACATTATTTGACACATACGCACATACATACACACACAAACACATACACACACATACACACGCACATACACACACACATACATACACATATACACACACACATACAGACTTTTTCCGATCTCGACGAACTGAGTCGAATGGGATATGACACTCGGCCCTCCGGGCCGGGATTTGGTTGACGTTTTTCAGAGTGATTGCATAACCTTTCTATATGAGAAAGGCAAAAATCGATTTTTTTGGCTCAGTACAATATATAACCTTTTTAGGAAAATTCAGTTTTCCCACCACAATGCATTGATTGAGGAATTTAGATATTTTATTAACAGAGCATTAGAAATAATTCGTTGGTATGTCTATTTTGTGGGCCATTTTTGCGCTTTCCCATTGATTTGGTTTGAGATTTCTAGTACTGATGTTGTCCTATGCTGATTTGAGCGATTCTCTGAGTCATGCCACTATCCCATGTAGTATGTGTTATCAAAAACATCGCGAAGCATCAAGTTCTAAATGTTCTCAAACGATATAATATCCGAAAAGAGTGATAAGAGTTACAAGAAATGTCTCATCACACTGTTAGGTGGATTAAAAGCGTTTTTTTTTTTAAATTTTCAAATAGAATTAATTCACTAGAACTCGCTATCCATTAAACAAATGGGGATTTTAGAACAATATATATTGAAAATAGTGCATTCAAGATCTCATACGCTAGGGTTACCAACCGTCCTTATATTAAAGGACATGTCCTTAATTTCGATGATTTTGGAAAGCGTCCTTAATTTTACTTCAAATGTTCTTAGTTTTAATCTCAATCCATGTTATATTTGAAATCAATTAGATTAAATTCAATCAAGCGAATGAAACATTTTACTCGCCATTTTAGTTATTCACTTCGTAGTCTTTTGATTTGTTTGATTCAAAATCATTGTTTAATTTTTACCTTTCTCATATAGAAAGGTTATGCAATCACTCTGAAAAACGTCAACCTAATCCCGGCCCGGAGGGCCGAGTGCCATATCCCATTCGATTCAGTTCGTCGAGATCGGAAAAAGTCTGTATGTGTGTGTATGTGTGTGTGTATGTGTGTGTATGTATGTGCGTATGTGTCAAATAATGTCACACATTTTTCTCAGAGATGGCTGGACCGATTTGCCCAAACTTAGTCTCAAATGAAAGGTGCAACCTTCCCATCGGCTGCTATTGAATTTTGGATCGATCGGAATTCTGGTTCCGGAATTACGGGTTTCAGAGTGCGGCCACACAGAAATTTCTCATATAAACTATAGGAAAAATTAAAAATAAAATTTTTATTTTTGATGCTAAATGTGTTCAAGGTGCATGAAACGTCGAGATTTGATGCAAACTCGAAAAAAATTTGACGACGATTCACTTTTTTGGATTTTGCACATTTTTGCCTTTCTCATATAGAAAGGTTATGCAATCACTCTGAAAAACGTCAACCTAATCCCGGCCCGGAGGGCCGAGTGTCATATACCATTCGATTCAGTTTGTCGAGATCAGAAAAAGTCTGTATGTGTGTGTATGTATGTGTGTGTGTGTTTGTATGTGCGTATGTGTCAAATAATGTCACTCATTTTTCTCAGAGATGGCTGGACCGATTTGCCAAAGCTTAGTCTCAAATGAAAGGTGCAACCTTCCCATCGGCTGCTATTGAATTTTGGATCGATCGGAATTCTGGTTCCGGAATTACGGGTTTCAGAGTGCGGCCTCACAGAAATTTCTCATATAAACTATAGGAAAAATTAAAAATAGAATTTTTATTTTTGATGCTAAATGTGTTCAAGGTGCATGAAACGTCGAGATTTGATGCAAACTCGAAAAAAATTTGACGACGATTCACTTTTTTGGATTTTGCACATTTTTGCCTTTCTCATATAGAAAGGTTATGCAATCACTCTGAAAAACGTCAACCTAATCCCGGCCCGGAGGGCCGAGTGTCATATACCATTCGACTCAGTTTGTCGAGATCAGAAAAAGTCTGTATGTGTGTGTATGTATGTGTGTGTGTATGTGTGTGTGTATGTATGTGCGTATGTGTCAAATAATGTCACTCATTTTTCTCAGAGATGGCTGGACCGATTTGCCCAAACTTAGTCTCAAATGAAAGGTGCAACCTTCCCATCGGCTGCTATTGAATTTTGGATCGATCGGAATTCTGGTTCCGGAATTACGGGTTTCAGAGTGCGGTCACACAGAAATTTCTCATATAAACTATAGGAAAAATTAAAAATAGAAATTTTATTTTTGATGCTAAATGTGTTCAAGGTGCATGAAACGTCGAGATTTGATGCAAACTCGAAAAAAATTTGACGACGATTCACTTTTTTGGATTTTGGCACATTTTTGCCTTTCTCATATAGAAAGGTTATGCAATCACTCTGAAAAACGTCAACCTAATCCCGGCCAGGAGGGCCGAGTGTCATATCCCATTCGATTCAGTTCGTCGAGATCGGAAAAAGTCTGTATGTGTGTGTGTTTGTATGTATGTGTGTGTATGTGTGTGTATGTATGTGCGTATGTGTCAAATAATGTCACTCATTTTTCTCAGAGATGACTGGACCGATTTGCCCAAACTTAGTCTCAAATGAAAGGTGCAACCTTCCCATCGGCTGCTATTGAATTTTGGATCGATCGGAATGCTGGTTCCGGAATTACGGGTTTCAGAGTGCGGCCACACAGAAATTTCTCATATAAACTATAGGAAAAATTAAAAATAGAATTTTGATTTTTGATGCTAAATGTGTTCAAGGTGCATGAAACGTCGAGATTTGATGCAAACTCGAAAAAAATTTGACGACGATTCACTTTTTTGGATTTTGGCACATTTTTGCCTTTCTCATATAGAAAGGTTATGCAATCACTCTGAAAAACGTCAACCTAATCCCGGCCAGGAGGGCCGAGTGTCATATCCCATTCGATTCAGTTCGTCGAGATCGGAAAAAGTCTTATGTGTGTGTTTGTATGTATGTGTGTGTATGTGTGTGTATGCATGTGCGTATGTGTCAAATAATGTCACTCATTTTTCTCAGAGATGGCTGGACCGATTTGCCCAAACTTAGTCTCAAATGAAAGGTGCAACCTTCCCATCGGCTGCTATTGAATTTTGGATCGATCGGAATTCTGGTTCCGGAATTCCGGGTTTCAGAGTGCGGCCTCACAGAAATTTCTCATATAAACTATAGGAAAAATTAAAAATAGAATTTTTATTTTTGATGCTAAATGTGTTCAAGGTGCATGAAACGTCGAGATTTGATGCAAACTCGAAAAAAATTTGACGACGATTCACTTTTTTGGATTTTGGCACATTTTTACCTTTCTCATACAGCATAACCTTTCTGTATGAGAAAGGTAAAAATGTGCCAAAATCACTCTGAAAAACGTCAACCTAATCCCGGCCAAATTTTTTTTTCGACTCGCATAAGGTTTCTGGATTTTAACAGGGGCGTAGTTGATGGTTTACGGAGAGGGGTTACACCCCCCCTCTACTGTTCACTCCCCTCCTTTAAAAATCTCCTTAAATCACCCCTCAGACCACCACCCCATCCAACCCTCATACCCCTACCTTTCAACCCCATTATCTTTAAACCACCACTATATCACAAAGCATACCAATTTAAGCTGGGGAGTCGTTCGTTCGTGGGACTTTCGCCCTCCTCACATACCCACCCCCGCATTACAAAATGAGTTAGCAAGCAGATAACATTGATCTAATGCTGATTAGGCTAATGGAGTATGATATTTTTTTGTTTCAAGTGTTTCACCGTCGACAAGTAGCTCATCAAGTTCGTGGCTGGCATGCCATTGTGTATAAGTGCAAAGTGTACTAAGAATGTAATGGATATTACATATTACATATTACGTGCCATAGTTTAGAGAAATGAGAAAGGCACAATTGCACCGCTAGGTGGATTAAAACAGGTTTTTTGCTTGAGAAAAAGTTACAAACTAATAATTTTCATGTTTCTCATCTTGTTGAGCGCTGACAGAAAAAAAAGATTTATCCTCTAATTCGAACCATAGATTTTCAAACAGCTATCACTTTGTAGCACAGTCGCCAAATTTCTTAGTTACTTCATGGACTTTAATCAATAAGTTCTATAGGGTGGGTGCTCCTATAGTTGAGGTGTACCAATAGTTGCAGTAGTGGGTTATACGCCTAACTAAGGTACCAACCATCAACAAATATTTTTTTATCGATTCATCGCACTAAAATTATGCGACAATAAAACTGTTATCCTTGAAATTTGCTCAAATAACTATTGAAAAAATGATTTTCTTAGAATTTTGAGCTCCCTTGCACCTATAGTTGATGTAGTGTACCTATAGTTGCAAGTCCCATAAGAAAGCAATGGGATTTGCAACAATAGGAACCGAAATTAGCGATTGCACCACTATTGGTACATGTGTTCCTATAGTGGTACAAGCGGTTTTGAATACATAAATTGGTTATTAAGCCATCTTTATATTTTTCCTATGAAGTAGGGACTGAAAGCTTTCGTTTAATGTAATAACATTGCCCATAGATCTATTAATCGATTTTTTATCAAAAGTTTTCCTTAAGCATGCGACTATTGGTACATCCACCCTACTTAAGGAAAAACTTTGATTTTTGGAAATGAAAACGAAAAAAATAGGATTTCTCGTACTTATATCTATACAAATTTCAAATGTAACACGGGATGCCACGCTATAATCAATTGACCTAATATTCTGCAGTTTCTTAGGACCCCAAGAAGAACAAAAAAGCGCTGTTCTAAAAAATATCGGAAATCCTTTCTTAACACCACTCAACCAAAGACATTTTAGTGAAAGATGAGTAATGTCTCGGTCAAAATTCAAGATGTCCTTATTTCGCTTTCAGCCCATTTGGTAACCCTACATACGCCCTTTTTAAATATTACTCTTGAATAAAAATTGTTTAATATTGCAAAATACTTAGTCTCCCATATAGATGCAACGTAAAAGGTTTCATCAGAATCAAAGAAGGTCATAATTCTTCACGTAATTGAATCAAACTTGATGGAATTGCTTTACAGCAGAAAACATCTGTCACATTACATAAGATCAACTGTGTTTTCTAAAAATGAATAAAACTTTATGCATGCTGTTGGTGTGGTCCACAAAACTTTTTCGAATTTTTCATCTGTCACGTTACAAGTTATTTGGTTTCCATTACTTCACAATTGAAAATAAGCAATAATCCATATTCATCTAAATTTTTCAAGCAATATCATTAAATTTAAATTAGACTACGATGGAAAAATGTGGTTGCAAGCAAAAAGTTGAAAATATGAATTTTGTTTACCTTTTTATCTCCTTACGGTCTTTTAGTCATGTTCAGATCATGCAAGTAGCATCAACAAACTTTTATAAATGACAGACATGGAATATGGTTCTGGGATCTCCATTCATATTTTTTAATATTAGTATTTATATTAGGGTTACCAAATGGGCTGAGAGCAAAATAAGGACACACTGAATGTCGACCGCCCCAAACTTCCCTCCCCCTTTCAGTATCAGTAGATTATACCCTAACGAAAATGAATTAACAAACGAGTAGTTAATTTTGAAAGACAACTTTAACTATGATTTAATATAATAAAAGAATCAATGTTCGTTTTCATGCACATATTTTTCAGCACATTTTCTCCACAAGGCCTACATTATGTGTTTGAAATGACGCGTTTCTTCCTAAATCCGGCATATTTGTTCACATAGCTCGATTGGAATCGTTGGTTTGGGTTCGATTGGAATTTTTAGTTGCAGTCTTCGCGCATCTCAATATGTTTGTTATCTCTGGTCTATACAAAGTTTCAATATCTTATCGCTCGTCGGCGTCTATTTAAACCAGCCTAGTCGCTTTTTCGTTTACTGGGTATATACGCCTCTCCAGTAAATCCTAGAGCACTCTAGTTAGAGTGTGGCCAACACGAGTTTGACGTATCCAAACGAGCAGAAATCTGACGTATTTCAATTATGAATACGTCAAATTTCATGTTCGTTTGGATACGTCATACTTATTACGTATTACGTCATGGTCTCATGGCCACACACTAACTAGAGTGCTCTAGTACCCATTGAGTAAATTTTCTGGCAGAGACCGCTCTGCTAGATTTCTGAAAGTCTTGGTTTGGCAGCCCTGTCAGATTTCTGCGCGTATCCTGTCGGGTTAGTTGAGCTAGGGCGAACTCGGTTTCGCTCGCGTTTTCTGACAAATTTTGACAGGAACCGAGCAAAACTCTGGCATAACTCGGGCATAAACTGTGCAAAGACCCAGGCAATAGGGATCTTTAGGAGTGTGCGGGTTAAGGCATATTCTGATGCAGATTAGTACCGTGAGTTAATATCTCAGTCCTTTTTCATTTTTTTGGCCCGAAACTATTGAAAAAACATTTTTTAGTTTGTTTCCTTTTAGGACAATAACACATCCAAACCCATGCGACTTGCACGACTCTATAGGTTGCCTTATCAGATCTACCATAGTTTGCAGATGAAACTTGGGATGGCAGGCTGCTAGCGGATTGAAAAAGTACCAGATCATGCTGTGTGGGGTGCTGTCCCGGTTAACAATGAGGCGAGCGAGATATTTGCAGATACGTCATTTAGTAGGACGACTGTCAGTTTGCTGGTTGAATCCAACGATGGACGTTTGTTGAACGGTTATTTGGACGTTGTCCAAATTAGTCCAAGGAACGTCCTTCATTGGACGATTTTGAAACCAACCGTTCTTAGAGGGTTCTGTCAGAAACGGTTGTTGCATTTGAGTGAATTCGTTGCCAGAATTCTCGCACAAATCGCGCAAAATGCTCGCAGAAACTCTGCCAGCATCAATTTCGCTCAACTTTTGCTAACTTTCTGCTTGCCACGCTGACCGGGTAAATCCAGCCCATCCAGATAGAATACGTGCCGGAGTTCTGGCTGGCTTCTGTCGGAATTTTGGTTTATCCGCCGCTACTTACTGCAGTGAAAAACACTAACTCAAACATGAGTTAAATTTGTTAAATTGGTCAATATCAACATTGTAAAAGTAGCCATATTTATTGACAAAAAACTCGGAAAGAAGTGACCAATGAAAATAATTGAATAGTTTAATTCTCTTGTAATAAATTTGATCTCAAAGATTTCAAATATGTCTACCACGGCTTGAGACTAAAATAAGGACATTTTAAGCAAAATAAGGACGCTTTTCAAAGTCGTCGAAAATAAGGACATGTCCTTTAAAATAAGGACGGTTGGTAACCCTATTTATATGCTTACGAAAAACAAACAGTTTGACGCAAAATTTGATAAAAAAAATTTCGCCTACGGTTGCCTTTTTCGGAGCCTTGACCATATAAATGACACCTTCTGTACATTATATTTATGTAATTGAATGGTATAGTTTTTCTTTAAATCCGCGATACGTATAAACAATCTAAATAGTCAATGGACAAACACATTTGAAGTCTGGTAGAAAACTCATCGATGCCCGTATACCCCATTCAAATCGCTATAACTATGCTGGTAGCCTTATGAAACGTGCCATAAAACTACAAATTGCCATATCTCTCGATGGATCATTTTGAAATTCACTGAGAAGATGCTTGGATACTTGATCAAAAGATATCACATTTTTAAGACCATTCACGGTAAAATGAGATTTTTGGGACATTCCCTGATTTTTTAATGATTTTTTGAAAATTGAAAATTGCAAGAATGTTGAGTAATATTTTCACCAAATCAAGAATGGTGAGACTCGAAATACTTGTTTCGGCAGCACTGTTTTGCATATTTCAGTTTGCTTTATCGGCAACACTGCAAATGAAGTGGTGAATCACGATACTAAGTTCATTACTTTACGGTGACGTCACAAATGAACTCGAGAGTGTATCTCGAGTTCATTTGTGACGATATCTAATGGGTTAGGTGCCATCATTGCAGGTGCCCAGTAAGGGTAATGTAACACTTTACGAATCAGTTGAGCCGATTACATCGAGGAAGCACACCCTGAGATCCAGCAAAAATTATCCAACGGATCCGTTCCGGAAAGTGTTGGATCGCATTCTGATTGAGATTCCACGGTTTGGTAGTTGCGCCCTAGTGTCGAATTACGATTCCAACACGGTATTCCATCCGGTATCATAATCGAATTTGGTACCAGATTGTAAATCTGGACAAACTTAACATGCTGAACTACATGCTCTGGCTATAGTGTTAAAGATTCGACATTTTGAAATTCGCGCTATGCGATAAGCACGAGTTTGATAAGGAACGTTTTACCAAACTGCTTCAACCAACGGCGCAAATTAATGAAACAAGATGAAACCAAGAAAAAGTTTTAAATTTTATGTAATTTTTCATTAATTTCATAATAATCCCACAGAAATCTGTTGGTTTGACTATTAATCCGGTGAAGGAATCTTCCTTTCGACAAATAATCACACCAAATCCTCACAATGTCGGGTAGCGGAAGATATTAACTAAGACATTGTAACGTAACCGTATAGCTTATAATCTAATTTTGCTTAGTATTAACATTAGTCTGTATATTTCATCCATGGAATTATAAAAAATCCACTAATTCATCAACGCGGCGCTGCTGACGGAATCAGACTCTTCAATTCAAAGATAGGGATGTGATGTAGAGGGTAAAGCATTTTTCAAGAACTTTTTTTTTAAATTGCTCCATGCAAATGCACCGTATGCGACAAAGCTTTTATCTACAACATTTTAGCCTATCTGCAAACGTTCATAGGGTGACTATCGTCACTAATGTCAAGTGTTTCTTTGCTAACGATTTAGATATTTTCAGACGGAATATACTAGTAGCCTATCATAGACAGGAATATATCAAGCAGAATGCTGGGAAACAGGCAGAATTTGTTATATCAACCATAATTTCACCAGGACTTCAGGAATTCGAGATATGTGAGAAGCGTTTCTCCCGAAGAAATAACTTTTTCGGATCTATTTGTGATATCTGCTCAAATGTATTCACTAGAAGCGGGTGCAGCAAATGTACTTACACATTAGTGAGAAGAAATAGAAATGTACCGTGAGCGGCGACAAAATCCCTCAACGCTACCCCACCAGTCACATGCGGACACATAGGCTAAGTGATCGTTTAAATGCGCGTGAGCCAAAAATTTAATCATGTTCAGTTCCGTGCACAGACAGCGATATGCTCCAAGCCCCTATTCTCACAGTCACGTCACCTAGTGACTAGAAGAAAATTTCCTTCTAGTCACTAAGTGACGTGACTGTGAAAATAGGGCCTCCTATATATTTTATATACGCGAATTTACTCTTGTTCGGCACAATGTCTAAATTTATGGAAGAATCATTGGTGGCCGTGCACTGCATAGAAAGGTGTAAATTGTACTGGTTACCAAACCGTACACATGCATATTCATACCCATCAGCGCATTTGATCATGTAATGGATATTATCAACTCTGAAAGAAATACATTTTATTGTTGTCTGTTTTTGAGGTTAGAACTTAGAACTTTTATACTATTGTGAGAATGGTCCTCAGCAACTATCCTTCCAAATCAAAGACTCGTGCTAGCAATGGCTTCGTTCGGAGGCTGCAGCTGTACAGCTGGCCGATTACGATTCCCCGGACCGAACCACTTTTCCGCCGCCACAAGTGGGAAACGAACGATTCTCATTCGATTTCCGTAGTCACAAATTACCGAACCACTGGCGGGTAGCATAATCTTCGGATTTAGCTGTGAATTGGAACAATCAAGCCTGACTTCCCGAGCTACATCTCCAGTATTGTCGTCCCATACGACCCTGAAATCTATCCCAGATCCGTATTCGTTCGTCCAGTCCAAGCGATATTGCGTAACTCGGGGAACAGGCAAGTGCGACGATTGAGTCGTCAATTTTGTCGCTTCAATTTTGCACATACAGGCACCTAAAAATAACCAATCAATTTAATTATGTAGATTTAGGCCATACCGTAAATTTGGCTGCAATAGGTGGCTATCTAGCCGGAATACTTTAAAAGTGTGGCCCTGGCTGCCAGTCATGACTGTACCGCTCGCCACTTCCAAACATGTCACCGGTGACGCTGCTGGTGAAACTTCAGGACACATCGAAGCTCCTTCTCGGATGCGTGATGTTGAGCTGGCAACGCTGTGGACGGATTGCTGAAATTAACTAATGCTTCCTGCCGAACCGGTACGTGCGTGGGCTAAAAAAGAATAAGAATTAAGGCACTTGATTACATACTCATTACAGACTGAAAATAAAATGACTTAGAATGAACAGTGTTTTAAAAGAACAAGTAAAATCTGTCCGTTCTGCGCCCTAGGTGAGCTTAAAAAATTGCTTGAAACATAGAACCTACTTCGCCCTTATGCAGACGTAAATCCCCAATCGATCTGACAACCTTGCGTGTACGTTTCCAGTTTCAGAAAATCGATTCCTCCACTCAACCGTGCGACTATCACTTTGTCACCGGCGAGCTATGTGTTAGTTACCCCATTGTTGTGGGTGTTTTCGGCTTCATATATACCCTGCAATGAAACGTCCGTCAATAGTTGTAATAAAAAACAAATGACTCCAAACAATTTACCTTAAAGTTACCAGTCGTTCCCTCCCAGAACTCCAACCGTCCATCTGCACACCCAATCTCTGAGATTATCAAAAAAAAGTTCAGACACCAGATCGGCGAAATCTGGTAACATTTCTTCCGCGCTGAACCTCCTCCTCCAGGTGGCTGAGAACATTCGCTAGCGCTCATCTGCTCCCGGGGTGGGATGAAGCTGTATGATTGGACTTACTCTCCACCGATGCTATAGCATACATCATAGCCCTTGGTCGAATTATTCCACAAAAACCGAATTCGCAGATCCGCACAAATACCTTTTTTATCATTTGTAAAATGTTTCTCACACTGGACGGTAAAACCATTCTGGGTTAATATTTTCCTGCATCTCATTCTGATGATTGTGCCTGGTGAAGTTAAACTGTAGTTTTTTTCAGTTTGAAAGCAAAACTGGTCGGCGAACTCTCGGGAAACGGGAGACAGCTGATGTTTAGGTAGGTAGAGAAAACAGGAAAAAAAAGATGTCATCGATGTTTGAAGAGCACTTTTCACTTTAGAGCAGCGTTGTCAGATGGTTTTGTATAATAGGTTTGTTCTAGTACACAGAAGTTGCTCCGGAGCAAACAAAAATACTTGCTTTTTACTCCACACGCAGAAAAAATTAGCATATTTAAACCAAAAATATGTGTTATTGAATCCAATCATTTGTTGTTTATCACTTTAACAAACAAACTTATTGGTTTGAAAATATTTTGTCGTGACTAACGACTTACCTTTCAATATAGGGGCCCCTTTTCAAAATTTCGGAAGAAAAATGATGTAAGATTTTGAACGCTTATATCTTTTGTTGTACTGAATGGATTTAATCAATTTCTTCGGCATTTTGTCGAAAATATTTGTACCAATGTTGTATTAAATTTTGGAATATGTAGGATATTCATAGTGTTTTGAAAAATCTTTCGAAAAAGACTCGGAAAAGTGAAAATTTTCAGCCCATCCCGCACAGAGCCGTCAAAATGGTGCAGCAAATGAACAATAAAATAATGAAAAGTTTATATAAAGGTCCACTACATGTTTGTTCCTATGATTATTCGTATTGGGTTGCTTGACGAGACCAGTTGGTGGGGGAAAGCCGGGATATTAATTTTGGTTAAGCCATTAGAAGTCGGACGGAAAGGAAAGGCTCATGCACGCCACGAGAACGAGCGAGAAAGCGATAGTAGTGCATATTAGCGAAAGCGTTACGTACATTTTGAACCTTATTAACTTTTCTTCTACAAAACGGATTGCCAATCTTGTTTCATAAATCGGAAGGAAATCGTTCAATGCTTGCTACCGATACGTTCTTTGCTATATAAAATTTGTTTAAATAGTTCGAAAACTACTTTAAATGAAATCAACATTAATGATAAAACCTATAAATAGGGGTGTCGCAGTTTTTCTCAAAGCCAGACGTGTGTAAGACGCAGTGCATAACAGACGTGCGTGGTCGTGAGAAGCTGCATCGGACGACCAATCAAATCAGCTACCATCGGAGAGAAGAAGAAAAACGTTGGTGGAGGTGGTGGCGGTGAGAAGTCCAAAAAGCCAAAGGCTAAGAAACGCAGTCACTGAAAAGGCGGTAGTAACTGCCACTAAAAATGCCACCAAAACATCGAAGGCTGCAAAGCGTACTCATTCGGTGTGAGCTGCGAAAGGGGAAAGATCGTATGGATGTACGCAGTAAAAACAATCGTCGGCAAGGTTTGAATTGTTTTAAAAGATTCCCGTCTTGTATCAACATAGTTATCTACAAACCGTCCTTATTAGGACGAATACAAAATGGAAAAAGAAATTAATTAGAAAGTTTCTTTTATTAACTGGTATTAAGTTTGCGCTTGGTAATTCTGTACTTTTACCAGTGAATCATAAGAAAATGTTTTTCTAATTTACAAACCCGAAGGTTTTTGCAAATCCTTCCAAGAAAATCAGTGAATGTGGCAACTCTGCCACTAAGCGAAAGCTACACCAAAACGAATGATGAAAATATTTTCATTTATCGAACAAAAGGACGTCCTTCCATCTGCATTGTAAAGTCAATAAATAGGAACACCATGATGAGAACCGTGCTCATTCAGTGTGAGCTGCGAAAGGGGAAAGATCGTACGGATGTACGCAGTAAAAACAATCGTCTGCAAGGTTTGAATTGTTTTAAAAGATTCAAGACGGGAATCGACATAGTTATCCACAAACCGTCCTTATTAGGACGAAGGCAAAATGGAAAAAGAATTTAATTAGAAAGTTTCTTTTATTAACTAGTATTAAGTTTGCGCTTGGTAATTCTGTACTTTTACCAGTGAATCATAAGAAAATGTTTTTCCAATCTACAAACCCGAAGGTTTTTACAAATCCTTCCAAGAAAATCAGTGAATGTGGCAACTCTGCCACTAAGCGAAAGCTACACCAAAACGAATGATGAAAATATTTTCATTTATCGAACAAAAGGACGTCCTTCCATCTGCATTGTATTTGTATTTGTATAAAAAAAAGTCCAACTGACAATTTGTCTTAATGAACTATACTAAACTAAGGTAAACTAAACATAATTAAAATAGTGACAATACACGACGACGAAACTGCGAAGAGTTCATGACGAAGTCGAAAATTTCAGCAAACTCGTTGAAGCGACGACTCATTGCTAAAATTGGACTATTGGTAGCGTAGTTAGTGCTGCGCATTTCAGAATGCAGCAGGGCTCGAGGGCGAAGAGAACGGGTAGGCGCGTATAGGTCGATTTGCGCTAGTAGCTCCGGATCATCATATTCAGCCAGCAGAATCTTTGACACGAAGGTAGCTTGCGCTGCATGTCTCCGGCGTGTTAAAGTATAAAGTCCTGAAAGACGACAACGGTCCTCGTACGGTGGCAGGTTTAATGGATCGTTCCACGGCAATTCACGTAACGCATATCGTATGAATTTACGCTGGACTGCTTCGATCCTAAGGCTCCACGTAGCTTGATACGGGCACCAAACGACGTTTGCAAATTCCAACTGCGGGCGCACCAATGAGCAATAAAGAGCCTTGAAGCATAGAGGATCCCGAAATTCGTTGGATATTTTGAAAATAAATCCCAGCAAACGATTGGCTCTGTCGATGGTCGCTGAGACGTGATGAGTATACGTTAGCTTATCATCAAGAATGACTCCTAGATCCTTCACGTGGTCAACGCGTTGTAGTAGAGTTCCTGCGATATTATAGTTGAAGGTAACCATATTTCTCGTTCGGTAATAGCTGATGACAAAACATTTTGCAACGCTAAGGACCATCATGTTTCTTACACACCAGCTATAAAAGGTGTCAATAAGATGCTGTAGCTCACGGCAATCGGCTTCATTCCGTATAACAAGAAAAAATTTTAAGTCATCGGCAAAAACAGCTTTCCTCCACGGCTTAGAACGAAAACCGCATCGTTCACGAACAGTGAAAAAAGTAGTGGACCTAGCGTACTACCTTGAGGAACTCCGGAAGTGTTGAAAAAGGATTCTGAAACAATATCGCCAATTTGAACAACGATTTCACGGTGCACAAGGTAGGATCGAAGCCAATGGCAGAATCTAGTAGAACACCCTAGCTTATCAAGCTTTGTTATCAGTATCTCATGATTAACTCTATCAAAAGCTGCCTTTAGATCAGTGTATATTGTATCCACCTGCAATTTCTTAGACATTTGTTCCGTGCAAAATGACGTAAAGCAGACGAGATTCGTCTCGACTGAACGTCCTGGGAAAAATCCGTGCTGAGATGTACTAATGTAGTGTCGACAAGCAGAAAATAACGCCTCGTTGATAATTGATTCAAAAACTTTAGATTCGACTCCTAGCGAAGAGATTCCGCGATAGTTCGCTATGTTGCGTTTGTCACCTTTCTTGAATACCGGGAACATAACTGAGCATTTCCAATCCTCAGGAAACGTTTGCTGCTGAAGCGATAGGTTAAAAATATATGCAAGTAGTGTTACAAGTAAGTCCGAACATTTTTTCAATACAGTTGAAGGTATAGCACTGAGGCCGGGTGCATAAGATGACTTGGTTTTCAGGATTGCAGATATAACCATTTGTTCAGAGACAGTAAACACATCCAAATCAACAGCACAACCAGGAACGTCGCGAGAGGCATTTTCGAGTTCGTTTGCGGTTGGCGAGTCAGTTGAAAAAACACTCGAGAAGAATCTGGCAAACAGCGTACATTTCGCCACAGTTGTCGTAGCTTCTTCGCCGTCGTAAAGCATCCTTGATGGAAGTCCAGTTTCTTTACGCTTCGTGTTGACAAATGACCAAAAGCCCTTCGGGTTTCGGCGTAGATTATTCTGGATGCGGTTTACATAGCGTTTGTACAGAAGCTTGTTGTAACAACGATACTCATTACTGGCTAAAGTGAACATGCGCTTAGAAAGAGGACACCGTCGATTTGTGTACGCACGTAGGGTTTTTGCTCGAGTACGTTTTAGCTTTCGAAGAGTGCTGTTTGACCAGGGTGGCTTGCTAGGAGGCTGACATTTAGGCACTGAGGTCTCAACACAGTTCAGTAGTAGTCGCTTGTAGATGGCAACTGCAGCATTAACACTCACTTGGGCATGCAGTACACTCCAATCAATTTGCGACAGAGAACTGCGCAGCTTTACAAAATCAGTTTTGCGAAAGTTGAGACGGTCGACAGAAAGAGTTTCTACATACTGAACTGATCGAATAGTGCCAATTGAGATTTCAAGCGCGGGATGAAAGTTGTCAAGTGGAACAATCACGCTGGATGCTTCATTGACGGAACATACAGGTATAATAGTTTCACTAACAAAGACGAGATCCAGAAAGTGTGACTGGTGGTTAGGAATCATGCTTACTTGACTTAGCCCGTTGAAAGCAAATCCGTCCAGTAGCAAACGACTGGCGATGTTGGTTGTCGAAGCAATCGGGTCCGGGTAAGCGTATCCGTGTCGTGACGGCACCCAAATGAGTCCTGGCTGATTGAAATCACCAAGGACAATCATCACGCCATCCGCGCCAGCTTGTGAAGAAGAGTTATTCACAGCATCCATGTGAAGTTGCATGATATTGCAGTCGAGTCGCTTTTCAGGAGGAATATAGACAGCACCAATATAAAAGTTCCTCGATGGAGTTGTAATTCTAACCCAAACAGCCTCAACACTGGTTAAACTACCTACATCAATCTCACATGAGGCAAATGCGGTGGAAACAGCAATCAAAACTCCTCCTCCACGTCCGCGAATACTGTTGCCACTATTTCGGTCCGCACGGTATACGGTGTAAGCATCGCCGAAAAGCTGCACTGATGTTATACGCGCATCGAGCCATGTTTCGGTGAAGACGCAAACATCGTAGTCACCGTCCACAGCAGCTAAATACACGTCATCAATTTTCGTCTTAAGCCCTCTCGCGTTCTGAAAGTAAATCCGCAAACCATCAGTGTCATGTGAGAGGTGTCGTGCTGCATTCCAAGTTTCAGGACTGTGGGCTCGATGATCACTATCCCCGCAAATAGCGCGGGGAGAGCAGGATGTACTGTTGTCAGGAAGGGGAACAAGCTGCGATACGGAGGGAATGACTACGTCATAACTGTTGCGTCCAGCGGCTGACTGTAATGGGAGGCATACTTGAAGGTGCGCAGTATCACGTGTAGCTTCGGAAGGACATATATTATTTAAATGTTTACCTGAGCGGACAGATGCGATGCGATCGAAATTATCATTTTGACATTGAAGGTTCGCTGGAGCGGTAGAGTCGATTGAGTAGTGTTCATCAGCAGACTGTAAGTGAAATTTACATTGAGGGTGTGCAGCATCTTGAAGTGCTTCGGAAGGACATATACCCTTCTTGGCTTTACCTGACACAGAAGAAGTTGCCGATTCGCCAGGTAGTTCGATGTCGCTCACCGAGGAACATGAAATTAGACAGACGAGTTTATCCGGGATAGCTTGGCGCTACTGTCCACCACCAGATGGATTCTTCTTCGCAGCGATCCTGATGATAGGCCGTTGAATTTTTGAATTGGTCACAAATTCACCAAAGTAGATGTTCTCCGGCCAAGAGTCTTTGGACAGAGCCTTATCCCTGCATGATTTGCTAACGCCAACTTTGAAGGTGATGAAGCTCAGCGATGAGAGATCCTTATCCTTAGGAACTAGGCGAACTATTTTCGGTTGCATATCCTTTCCCAGACAATCTTTCACAAGTCTAGAAACTTCATCGTCCGTCGTGCTGGGATCAAATGCAGACAAGTAGACCCATAACAGCTCCTCAGGTGGTGATACTGTTTTTATCGTTTCAAACGCAGCTTTTGCTCCACGAATATTAGTGATTTTTGCTTTGAGCGGATCATCTTCACGCTTGCGCTTAGGAGTGTTTGAAACGGGATTATATGCAGCAATCCCTGTCCAAAGTGTATTTACCGTTGGAGATAGCGGTTTTGTGTCGACTTTAACCGAGAGAGCTTTAACGACATCTTTTAAATCAGCTATGTCATCCTTTAATGATTTCAGAGAATTGTCGTCGGGCATTGCATTGTCGCAACAACGCGAAGCCATTCTGCGGAAATTATCGTTACAAAACAAATCAGCACATCCGTTACACATCCAGAATATATTCCGTGAGTGGATTCCCAGAACATCACGAACGTCATAATCCAACTTGACACATATCATGTGAAACGAATTTCCGCAATACCCACGACAGGTGATTCGCTCAGAATCATTTATGACTTTCGAGCAGTTGGTACAAGCCATGCTTTTGAGCAAAGAAAATAACGCCTACCGGGTATGCAATAAACGCAGCAAAAATGAAGCGAACTTGCATGCAACTATCAGCTATCCACCAGAAGATGTCGCTTTTGTCAACAAATTGAGCGTAACGTTGTGCAAAGTGATAACGTCAAGTAGAAAAAAAACACGAAACTATCACTTTCACTAAAAACAACACTTGCAGCTATCAGATATGATGCTGGTTAAGTTCATGAAACTTCAAAGTTCTTGCACAACCGATTAACACGAAAAATAAATAGTACAAAAATAAAAACGATCACGATTGTTCAACAAGTATAAATTAAAAAGAAAACTACTAGCTTTGTTGACGACCGGGGTGTAGCAAACAGTGATGCCAAAACATTATAATAAATAGGAACAGCTTGATGAAAAGTGTGCTCATTCGGCGTGAGCTGCGAAAGGGGAAAGATCGTATGGATGTACGCAGTAAAAACAATCGTCGGCAAGGTTTGAATTGTTTTAAAAGATTCCCGTCTTGTATCAACATAGTTATCCACAAACCGTCCTTATTAGGACGAAGGCAAAATGGAAAAAGAATTTAATTAGAAAGTTTCTTTTATTAACTAGTATTAAGTTTGCGCTTGGTAATTCTGTACTTTTACCAGTGAATCAGAAAATGTTTTTCTAATCTACAAATCAGTGAATGTGGCAACTCTACCACTAAGCGAAAGCTACACCAAAACGAATGATGAAAATATTTTCATTTATCGAACAAAAGGACGTCCTTCCATCTGCATTGTAAAGTCAATAAATAGGAGAACCATGATGAAAACCGTGCTCATTCGGTGTGAGCTGCGAAAGGGGAAAGATCGTACGGATGTACGCAGTAAAAACAATCGTCGGCAAGGTTTGAATTGTTTTAAAAGATTCCCGTCTTAAATCAACATAGTTATCCACAAACCGTCCTTATTAGGACAAAGGCAAAATGGAAAAAGATGGGTTGGTAATGTATATGACATAACAGGGGTGTCGTGACCACACTTCGAAGTTATTTCAAATCTTGCAAAGCATAAATTAACATAATTTCAATGATTGTTCCTTTATGAATGAAATGACAAATTTTCAGGTCAACGCGGCAATAACTTTGCAATTTATAGAACAATTTTATATTTTTAGTTATCATATATTAACTGTCATCTCTTCCAAACAACTTAACCCTCTGCTGCCAACCACGTGGTTTTGCAGGGTTAAGGAGAATCATTGTAAAATGTCCAATACATGATTTTATGTTGTTACCTCCACTAAAACCACTTCAGAACACTCCCACCTGTCATACATGTACATTGTCTGCATGTTGGAATCATTATATGAAATTATTGACCTGTATTCAACGCGGACTACTCGGTAATAAAATTGTTTTGCTGAATATACTAACGAACGGGATCCCCAGGAAAATTTCGCTGAGCCCGGTGAATCGAACTTAATGCGCAAAATTTAGCCATTTGAAGGAGATACAAGCAGAATTTTAAGAATATGAGCATCGCGGTTATGTCCCGGACATTACCCGCCCCTAGTTTTTCGCTAAGCGTGTTCATTTCTGTACGGAAAAGATTCCGATGGTTGTTTCGAGAGATTTCAACATTGATATTTCAAAGCAAGAAAATTGTTCATTTCATGAATGAATGTCTCAACGAGCTTAGAATCCAGCGCATCCCCTATCAACGCAGACGCCAACAACAAAGGTTCTTTTCAGAACCACCATAATTATTATAAAGAATAACTTGAAACATTCCCACATATTTCATTGAGTATCATTCGATTTGAATTACAAGTCAAACGAGTAGTCACGACACTCCGGTTATGTCCTAGACATTACCCACCCATCTTTTTTTTTATTAGAACAACAACAAATTTTTGCTTTCAATAAATACATTTTTAGTATCAATAATTTTCTTTTAATTTCAATAAAATAATTATTGAAAAACGGAACGATAATTTTGTTTTATTGAAACAATAAATAAATTTTATTGAATTCAATAAATAATTTTATTGTCTCCCGACCAATAATTTAATTTATTGAATTTAATTCATAATTTTATTGAACCTACAAATCTTTTTTCTGCGTGCAGTTTGCTAATGGAAGAAGAAAAAAGAGAAGAGAACATAGGAACGATTTTCTCTTTGTTTGCTCCGGAGTACTTCCACTTTCTACTGGTACTGGGACAAATCTAATATCGGTATAGTTCTAAATAAAAATAAAGTATTTATCGGTGTGAAGATGTATGCTAACCAAAAGTTACCTGCAACTGCAAATTATTGGTTTTTAATTTATAAATCATTCTAATGTTATGTAATGAAACCTACTGAGCTCAATCAATTTCAGAATCGGTTGTTGAACTTCATTTGAAGTTTTTATAGTAACCTGGCAGATTGCTGAATCAATTTCCGGATGAATTGATGTGGAAAGGTGAAGACATTTTCTAAAAGGCCCATATTAATTGATCTTATATGAAAATCGTTATTTTTTGGTAAGAGAAAAGAAATCGGTATTTTTAGTAACTTTATTGGCATTGAAATTAAAAATCGGTTTAAATATCGATAAATCGGTATATTCTGCAACACTGTTTTGTGGTTCATCAACGTCAAAACAATGTTTCTGGCAAATTGGAACGAACTCTTGGAGTTCATACCCAGTACACGAAACGGCGAATAGCCTGATTAAAATAGATGCCGGCGAGCGGTAGGCTACTGGAACTTTGTTACAGGCTACCCGCCGTAACTTTATCTCATATTCCCCACTCGAAGTTCATCCAAATGGTGTAAAAGTATGGAGAATCAAGGTAAAATAGGACAGGGGAATACATAGTAAAATGGGCAGTTCGAGGAATTTTTGATTTTTTCAATAGTTAGCGACACCAAATTAACGTGACAGTATTCAGAATCGATCCAGCGATGAAAACAGAAGCTGTTCTGCATATAAAATTTTTTGACGAGAAAGGTCTATTGGTTATGTAAACAAACTAAAGTGAACCTCTCGGTTAGGGATGTTGCAAAATTAAAATACATCGATACTTAGAATCGATACTGGTATCGAAGACAAGTACTGATACTTTCGTTATCATCGTAGTCGAGGTATCGATACTTGGAGGTATCGCTATTCGATTCTAAACTGTTACAATGTATTCAACAGTGGGTTTTGTCAGCAAATGTTTTGCTCTGCTCTTGCGAAAAGAAAAATCCATCTGACAAATAAACTTCGGTCCGATTAGTTTGATGTTGGGTCGAGTCGACGATTCGGCAATGTGTGCAAACGATTGACCATCCATCATCTACTTGTTTTTTCGTCAAATGCGATCGGTGCTCCAAATGTTTCACTAACTCAAATTCAACAACCGATTCCGAAACAGTTGAGTCTGAATCGGTGTTTGCAGAAATCATTCCAAAATCGTTCAGAACTCCGAATCAAATCCTTCAACCTGTTGGTTGCTTCGATGTCATGAACATTGTATCGATATCGGTAAAGTATCGTGCCTGTAGTATCGATACCAATAAATCGAATATCGGAAACAGAAGTATCGTTTCCGTACTAGTATCGAAAGTATCGCAACGTCACTACTCTCGGTGGAGAACGTTGCATGGTAATGTTTAACCTCACTTTTTTGACAGTTCAAAGAGATTGTTTACATGATCTTGGAATTTTTGTTGATTCGATCATAGTATGAGAAACTTGGTTTGGTGCGCTGCCAAATGTTAACCCTTTCCCAACAAGGTCGCTCAGCTGTATTTTTTAATTGATGTCGGCATCATACATTGTTCCGTTAAATTTAACATTTTTACTTTTCTTGTACATGGTTTATTGAAGAAGCAAGGAATTTCTAGCCAAACATTTGAAAAAGGCCTACTGCCAAATGCAAACAAATCGAATTTTGATGTTCTCTATTAAAATCCAGAGACAGAACCTGTGGATAGATGTTTTCTTTTTCTTTTTTCTGTTCATTTTATCTCTTGTCTTGTATAGCCACTCTTTCTTCCACACATATTTTAAATGGATTGGCTACATTTAACAGTTCCCCCTGACTGCATTTGACGGTTCCCTTTGGCTGCTTTTGACAGCTCCCCCTGGCTACAATTGACATTAGGTTTTTTCGTATCCACACGCTCCGTCCCAGTTAAAAACTATCTATCTGGCCATGTACATAAACATAACGCAACAATGGATTATGAAGAATTTTGATAATGATTTTATAAAAAATTATAAAATAGCCCGGCTGATATAAAAGTCCTAACTAGCAATACACTTATTATAAAATGATTATAAAGGATTATTGTAACTGATTCCAAAAGGATTATAAAGGCAGTGAAATACGTACTCAATGAATGAAAGGGTTGTGTCTGATGTAAACAATATGCGCAATCAAACTAAATAAAACAGTATTCAATTTTTAAATAGAATTATAATGAATTCGACCAAAACTTCTTTTGCCTTTTTCTCATTTTCAAATGTTTGGGTAGAATTTAGATTATTTTATCGTTGTTGCGATCAATTTCGTTTGGTTTGTTTTGTTCACAATGTTAGTCGCAGAGCATTTTGGTGATCTATGGCAATTGATGATTTTTATTTTTATTTTTATAAATTTCATTTTATTTTTATTTTTTATAATTAATTAATATCAACAGACACAGTGTGGTCCTAATAATAATTTCTTAATCTATTTAAAAAGTCAAATTCTAATCTGCTACGTGGAATGTGAAGATCGAACTCGGATGACACTCTGTTGAAGGTCCGCTGCAAACCAATGATGGCACCGTTTACTCCATAGTTAGTCCGGCGAAGAGGTAATCGGAGGAATAAATTATTGCGAAGGGCGCGAGGGCGAACGTTCATGTTTATCGCACTGAGAAGCTCGGGGCAGTCAATTCGATCTTGCAAAATATCCGAAATCGTCATAGCACGGAATAGATCCCGTCGCACTTGCAATGTATCGAGTCCAATGAGCAAACCGCGGCTTTCATAACTTGGCAGCTGGTGAGGGTTGCTCCAAGGCAATCGACGAAGGGCAAACCGAACAAATCTGCGCTGTACTGTCTCAATTCGATGGACACCGTTGAGATAATGAGGGTTCCACACAATTGAACAATATTCCAGAGTTGATCGAACGAGTGAGCAGTAGAGAGATTTCAAGCAGTAAATATCTGAAAAGTGCTTAGATGTTCTCATTATGAACCCCAAACAGCGTGATGCCTTTGCGACAATATAGCTGATATGCTGTTTAAACGTCAGTTGCTCATCGAGAAAAACTCCGAGATCTTTGACGCAATTCGCTCTGTCAATTGTGGATTCAGCTAGACAGTAATCGAATCGAATTGGCGTTTTTTTCCTCGAGAACGTAATGACCGTACATTTCTTGGAGTTTAGGGTCATTCGGTTGATCTCGCACCATTCCGCAAAGGTTTCCAGTTGGCGTTGAAGGAAAGCTGCATCATCAGTATTCCGGATTCGATGGTATAACTTGAGGTCGTCGGCGAAAGACAACCGTGGTCCTTCTAAACAAAAGTTAACGTCGTTGAAATACAGAAGAAAAATCAATGGACCGAGATGGCTGCCTTGCGGAATACCAGATGAAGCAAAGAACTCTTCGGATACACAATCACCTATCTTGACTGCTAGACGACGATCACTGAGATACGATTGCATCCAACGGAGAATATTAGTACCAAAGCCAAGTCTATCCAATTTTGCCACTGCAAGAGCGTGATTTATCTTGTCAAAAGCAGCTGAAAGGTCAGTGTAGATAACGTCAGTTTGAAGGCCGTCCGACATAGCATCTGTAACATATGTTGTGAACGACAGAAGATTCGTAGATGTTGAACGTTTCGGCATAAATCCATGCTGAGTCTCGGAGATATACTGTTTGCAGTGGCTGGAGATGGGTTCCAACACAGCCATTTCAAACAGCTTAGGAACTGCGCTTAGCGTTGTAATACCACGGTAGTTGTCAACTACCTTTTTATCACCTTTTTTGTGAACTGGAAACATGAAGGAGGATTTCCAGAGTTCGGGAAATACTCCGGTTGTTAGCGACAATTGAAACAGATGACAAAGAGGTTCAATTAGACCGGCAGAGCATTTTTTTAGAATAATAGTTGGTATACCATCTGGGCCTGCCGAGGTTGAAGCCTTCATTTTTCTAATCGCCAGTTGTACCATATTATTGTCGATATTGATAGAGTTCAAAGACTGGTATGATTGAGATACATTGAGAGCCGCGCGTGAAGCCTGGGTCGGTGTCAGTTTCTCGTTGGAGAAAACACTCGCGAACTTTTCAGAGAATAGTTGGCAGATCTCCTGTAAACTAGAGCTCATATGTCCTCCATAGTGTCGTGATTGACCCTGTTTACAGGACGTTTCAAATTGTCCGCCATTAGGTTGTCACTGGTATTTCGATGTGCTCTTATTTAATTCTTTAGAAAGTGTGCAGCTGCTGCTGCTGTTCTGCCGATGCGCTGTTCGCTCGCGCCGATGGTCCGATGTGCTGCTCGCTGCTGCTATGGAAAGCTTTTATTTAATTCTTTAAGAAAGTGTGCAGCTGCTGCTGCTGTTCTGCCGATGCGCTGTTCGCTCGCGCCGATGGTCCGATGTGCTGCTCGCTGCTGCTATGGAAAGACTGATGCCGAGCGCACAGAAGGGGCATCAGTCTTTGCGCTTTTATTTAATTCTTTAAGAAAGTGTGCAGCTGCTGCTGCTGCTGCTGCTGTTCTTCCGATGCGCTGTTCGCTCGCGCCGATGGTCCGATGTGCTGCTCGCTGCTGCTATGGAAAGACTGATCCCGAGCGCACAGAAGGGGCATCAGTCTTTGCGCTTTTATTTAATTCTTTAAGAAAGTGTGCAGCTGCTGCTGCTGTTCTTCCGATGCGCTGTTCGCTCGCGCCGATGGTCCGATATGCTGCTCGCTGTTGCTATGGAAATGACGATGAATTGCTGCTATAGAATGACTAACAAATTCACAACAAGGACGAACATTTCAGGTTCAAGAAGGGAAAGATAATAACTTCAATTAACTTTGACATATTTATTATGAACCGTTATTTTTATTTACATTTTTTGTGAGAGGACATTTATTAATTTTCCATTATCTTACTTCATCTTCTACAATTCCCTTTACCTCTACTCTCTACTCAAATGTATTATAAAGTACCATATCTTTTAGCTTTTCTGGAACTCTTGTGTTTCGTTTTGGTCGGGAATCTGAAAATGTTTCGTAGTTGCTTTGGTTCTGTTGATCGCCTTCTTCTGCCATTCCAGCAGTAGATTCACCCATCTCTGCTTCTTCAGTGTCTTCTGCATCTGCAATGTTTTCTCCCGGGATATCCTCAAAAGTAATGGCAGCTCTTTTAGCATCTCCAACATTCCTAGTATATACAACCCCACGATCGCTTTGAACAACCAACTTTGCTCCATCTCTAGCCACCACTGTATACTTTTCTGTACTGAAAGTGGGATCCGTTTTGTGTCGTTTCTGCTGGGAAAGAACTACTTTATCTCCAACGACAATGTCGGAAACCTTAGCTTTTCTTTTACAATCAGCGTATTTCTTACTTTCAAGTTTTGAAACAGCATCTTTTTCTCTGACGTCTTCACGATCCAAAGCCTTTGAATTATCGGTCCATAGACAAGGGAAGGTTCCCCTGAATTTCCAGCCGACCAATAATTCAAATGGTGTTACACCGAGTCGGGTAAGTGGTCTAACTTTATTGTGGATGTGTACGTAGGTTTCGAGAGCCATCTTCCAACTGGTATTATCCAACTTTGAGGCTGCCAACACCTTCTTAATACCCTCATTTTGCCTTTCAACGGCTCCGTTTGTCTGTGGGCTAAATGGTATGGATTTGCGAATCCGTACACCTCTGTTTTCCCATGTTTTCACAAACATATCGCTTTGGAACGGAGGGCCGTTGTCACTATGCATAGCCAAAGGGTACCCCCACACATCGAAGATTTTATTGAGTGCCTCGATAGTGGACTTTGCATCAATGCTCTTCATTTCGATGACATGAAGGTAACGTGAGTAGATGTCCACAACAACGAGAAATTCTCCAAATCCAAATTCTTTATCTGTAAAGAAATCTATCTGCAGTATCTCCCAAGGGCCATTATGAAGTTCTCTACTTGATAGAAGAATCGGAGGATTCTTCTTGAAGAGCTGCAAACATGTTTCACATTGCTTAATGTATGATTCAACCGATTTGCTCATCCCAGGCCACCAAAAATGGTCCCGTAATATTCGTTTGGTTGATCCAATTCCCATGTGACCCTGGTGGGCTGACTGAATGGCTCTTGATCTCAAGGTCTCAGGAATAATTATCTTGTCACCTTTGAATACTAAGCTTCCAAGGATATGAAGCTCTTTTGCTTGTGACTCATACCTGTGAAGACCATTTTTCCAATGACCTGTTTCAATAGAAGTTCTCACTTCCGTCAACTCGTTGTCGTTTTCTGAATGACACTGGTGGTGAAGAAAATGCTCATTAGATATATAGAGAATCTCTCAACTCCCCAAACCATTGCCAGTGCTTCTTTCTGTGTCTGGGGGTATTTCTGTTCTGTCGATGTTAAAGCCTTTGAGGCACAAGCAATCACTCTAGGTTTTGACTTTTCATCAAATTGAACAAAACAGCTCCAAGGCCGTAGGGAGAAGCGTCTACAAATAGTTCGGTTTTATCTTCCTTGCTGAAATAGCCAAGCGCCGTGATTACTTTCAATGCATTATTTTTCAGGAAATTGAATTCTTCGTCCAAATCAACATTCCAATAAAATTTTTCTGCTTTCGCCAATTCGCGGAGTCTGCGAGTTCTGTCAGCTCTCCTAGGAATGAATTTCTCGACAAATGTCATTAATCCCAAGAAACTTTTCACTTCGGCCAATGTTTCCGGAATTCGGAAGTTCTTGATTGCAGTCATCTTTTCTTCCTCGATTTTCCATCCTTCACTTGATATGGTTAATCCCACAAACTTGACAGATTGTTTTCCGAAAGCGCATTTAGTCTCATTAATCCTGACGTTGTGGTTTTTCAAGCAATCCAACACCTTCGCTAAGTTCGCATTGTGTTCTTCCTTTGTCTTACCGTAAATCAAAATGTCATCGAGATAGTTTATGGTTCCTTCACATCCCGCAAGAACAACCGTTTGCAAAACTTCCTGGAATATATCAGGAGCATTCGAGAGCCCGAACGGAAGTCTTCGGTATCGATAGAGTGCATCTCCAGCGAAGAAATTCGTAAGGTGACGTGAGCTCTCATCCAGCTCAATGTGAAAGAATGCCATCGTCAAATCTATCGTGGAGAACCATTTAGCACCATGAAGATCCATTAGTATGTGCTCAAGTGTAGGCATCTTGAAAGGTGTTCTATAGATGCTACGATTAGGACCACGTAAATCTATGACGATACGAATATCATCTTTCCCTTTTGGTACAACTAACATTGATGAGCAAAACGATCGATCCATATCAATTGTAACTTCTTCTATGATACCGTTCGATAATAAACCTTCGAGTTTTTGTTTTGTGAGTTCTTTAAATGCTGCAGGAATGTAGGTATATACATTCCGTGCTGGAGGCATGTTCTTGTCATACTTCAGTGATATTGGAGGAATATTGAACTTTGGAAACTCGTCAGAGATTGCAACAGTCCGTGTATAGTAAGCATTGTCTGGTCTATCTCGACAAACTATAGTTCGTATTGGTACATTTAGCTCAACGTCGAGAACAGAATATCTCATTGCAGTGTTAAAACCTAAGAGGGCCCTGGCTGCATCCACAACGTAAAATTTTTCGACTATTACTGGCCTGTTTTCTGACACATACAGCTCGGCAGAGAAATTTGCAATAACATCGATCTGTTCATTCATAGCGTATGCTTTCAATGGTTTATCAGTGGAAGAATGCAAAGCTAGAATTTTAGAAAGAGCGATTTCGTCACCAAGAATCTTATCAAAGGACGACTTTGTTATCGTATTGATTTGGGCACCGGAATCTATCAGAAACGTAATATCAATTCCAGCTACTTTTGCCGCCACATAGGCTGCGTTTTCAGACGTGCAATTTTCCACAGTTTTTTCAGAATATGGTATAGTATGCAGTAGTTCCTGTAAAAGATAAGGGACAAATCAACTTTTTTCTAAATTAACTCATGTTTGTCCTACACTACAAAGAATGACTTGCTCGTTTGAATTGAGTAAAAGAAAAGAGTTTAGTTTGGAAATGCTCTAGTTTGTATTATTTTATTGCGAATTCAAACTTCAGCTAAGCTACTTTTGCGAACATCTTAAACGAATATATATATATATATATTTTGAAAGCTTATTCCGGATCCTCGACACATACCTTGGCGTCAATATCGTCTTCTCCCTTAGTACATTCAATGGCCGCAACTTTCTTTTCAACCGCTATCTCCTCCACATCGGATGAACGTTTCAATGGTCTGAACTGATGCTGCTGGTTGGAACACATACGCGCAATGTGACCGATCCTTCCACAATTTCTGCAATCTTTTTTAATTGCCGAGCAATCGGTTGAGTTGTGATAAACTCCTCCACATCTCCAACAGTTGCTTCTAACTTGGTTGCGGAATCCTCCCCGCTGGAATCCCCGTACACCGCCTCGAATGGCTCGAAAAGCTCCACGGTTTCTCCAGTTTTGTTGGACATGTTGGGCATTATGGAAATTTTGAGGTACCACGGATGCTACCAGTACTTGGTTACCACGTCCATGCATTCTTTGGAATTCATCCTCGTTGCACTTCTCAATTTCTCGATCTCGTACTAGGTCAATAAGATCCTTCATTGTACCTTGCTTAACCCAGTTCCGATGTGCCAGCTTCCGTACTCCAGCATCATTGGCGCCTTTTACGATAACCCTTACCACCGCTTCCATTTCCTCGTCTAGTCCATATTCGCATAGTTTTGCAGCTGAAGCCACTCTCCGAACAAACTCAATGCTACTCTCTGCCGACTTCTAAACCATCATCATCAGTTTGCCACGTTGAGAAAGGATGTATGTCCTTGATCCATAGTATTCGTTCAGTCGGGCCATTGCATTCGAAAATGGTGCAGTGTTTTCATCGGGCATTCCGGGAGCAGAAGATGTGGCGTGGAAAACCTTACGCAATTTCTGGCCTGCTTTAACTTTGAAAACCCCAAATTTGGTTTGCTCATTTGAGGCATTAATTAAATCCAATGAAGAAATCAAAAGGTCCTTCCAGTACTCGAATGCCCGCTTATCAATTTCGGATTCGCCCTCTGAAGGAACGCATTCCGGAATGCTAAGCGTTCCTAAGGTCCAATTATTCATTGAACTTAGCAATAGTGAATCATTCTTAGCTTCTTTGCCAGAAGATTGCATCGAACTAGAGCACGCTTCAGAGACTTCGTCGCTTAAATTTTGTTCCTTTGTCAGCTGTATCATTTGTTCGCGAAGAGCGTTGTTCTGCCCGAGAGCTTCTGTCAGCTCTTTGAGCAGCCTCTTCCTAGACCGCTTCCTGTAATAGCAAAATATACATTTGTAGCTAATCTGCCAATTTCTCTCTTTTTTTTTTTCTTTTTTTAGCGGGATTATGTGCTACGAGCTACGTCCTCTCAGCGGAGCTCGCAATTTTTGTTTTTTTTTTGCTTGAGTTTCGTCCTCACAGCGAAACTCAGCCAAAATAATATATTTAAGACATCCGTCTATACTACGGATGCTTTTATCACATTTGAGTTTTCGTTATCGCGACGAAATTTTAGTTGCCCACAATTATTATATACTTACTTCTTGGGAATTGATGGTTCTCCTCCGTCTGCGCCATTGTCGTGATTGACCCTGTTTACAGGACGTTTCAAATTGTCCGCCATTAGGTTGTCACTGGTAATTCGATGTGCTCTTATTTAATTCTTTAAGAAAGTGTGCAGCTGCTGCTGCTGTTCTGCCGATGCGCTGTTCGCTCGCGCCGATGGTCCGATGTGCTGCTCGCTGCTGCTATGGAAAACTTTTGTTTAATTCTTTAAGAAAGTGTGCAGCTGCTGCTGCTGTTCTGCCGATGCGCTGTTCGCTCGCGCCGATGGTCCGATGTGCTGCTCGCTGCTGCTATGGAAAGACTGATGCCGAGCGCACAGAAGGGGCATCAGTCTTTGCGCTTTTATTTAATTCTTTAAGAAAGTGTGCAGCTGCTGCTGCTGTTCTTCCGATGCGCTGTTCGCTCGCGCCGATGGTCCGATGTGCTGCTCGCTGCTGCTATGGAAAGACTGATCCCGAGCGCACAGAAGGGCGCGCTTTTATTAAATTCTTTAAGAAAGTGTGCAGCTGCTGCTGCTGTTCTTCCGATGCGCTGTTCGCTCGCGCCGATGGTCCGATGTGCTGCTCGCTGCTACTATGGAAAGACTGATCCCGAGCGCACAGAAGGGTGCGCTTTTATTTAATTCTTTAAGAAAGTGTGCAGCTGCTGCTGCTGCTGCTGCTGTTCTTCCGATGCGCTGTTCGCTCGCGCCGATGGTCCGATGTGCTGCTCGCTGCTACTATGGAAAGACTGATCCCGAGCGCACAGAAGGGTGCGCTTTTATTTAATTCTTTAAGAAAGTGTGCAGCTGCTGCTGCTGTTCTTCCGATGAGCTGTTCGCTCGCGCCGATGGTCCGATGTGCTGCTCGCTGCTACTATGGAAAGACTGATGCCGAGCGCACAGAAGGGTGCGCTTTTATTTAATTCTTTAAGAAAGTGTGCAGCTGCTGCTGCTGTTCTTCCGATGCGTTGCTCGCTCGCGCCGATGATCCGATATGCTGCTCGCTGTTGCTATGGAAATGACGATGAATTGCTGCTATAGAATGACTAACAAATTCACAACAAGGACGAACATTTCAGGTTCAAGAAGGGAAAGATAATAACTTCAATTAACTTTGACATATTTATTATGAACCGTTATTTTTATTTACATTTTTTGTGAGAGGACATTTATTAATTTTCCATTATCTTACTTCATCTTCTACACATAGCTCATCGTTGAAGGCAACACGGATTCCTTTCTTTGCTCGTTTACATGCTTCCAGAATGTTTTAGGTTCGGACTTCAACTTACGTTGCACGTTTCGCAAGTAATCGGCATGGCAACGCTTCGATGTCTTTTTATAGACTTGGTTAACATGAACGTAGTGTTGTCGCAGCACGTAGCCCCCAAACATGGAGTACTTCTTCAGAGCGGCTCTTTTAGTCGCTTTCAACCGTCTCAGCTCGGCAGTGTGCCACGCTGGGTGCTTGAAGGCCACTTCTTTTGGGTACATAGCGATCGATAGCATAGCTCATAACATTGGAGAAGGTCTGCATTGCAACGTTGACATCATCATTGTCGAGAATTTCAGTCCAGTGGATATTCGACAGGAAGTCAATAATGCCATTATAGTTGGCTTTTCTAAAATTATAGCTGACGGTGTCAGAAGCATTGCAGTCATGCTTCACTCGAATCGCTTCAAGCAATATATGCAGGGGAGGGTGGTGTCTAACAGTCTTTACCAGGGGGAACGGTGCTGCGGTAACTTTTGGCGCGTAGTCAGATTTGCTCGAAAAACAGAGATCAAGGATTCTGTTGTTCTCGTTCACCACATTATTCGTTTGGCGCAGCAGATTTAGACTGTAGCAGTCAAGCAAACTGGTGTACCAGCATGAAAAGATGACAGTTCGGGATCAGCGAACAGAAATCCGTCAGAAGCAGAGCGCCATATTAATCCGGAGAAATTGAAATCACCAACAATCAGGATCTCATCAACCGGGCTTGCTTGAGCGGAAATCCGTTCCAGTGACTCAGTATGTGAATCAATCAATGACGAATCGCGAGTGCGGTCCGGTGGAAGATAAACCACGCAAAGAAAAAGTGCGTAGCCAGCCAGTTTGATTCGCACCCACACCTGCTCGACACAGACCCCCAAAGTATCGTCAATCAGTTGCGCTTTCAATCGACGATGGATAGCCACAAGTACCCCGCCGCCGGTAGCCTTGAGACTGTTGCGTGAGCTGCGATCAGTTCGGAAAACATCATAGTTGGCACCAAATGCTTGCACTGACAGAGTGCTATCGCTAAGCCACGTCTCTGTGAGGGCAATTATGTCGAAGCATTCATCCGAACTTGCTACCAAATAATCTTCGATTACTGAATTCATACCACCGGCATTCTGGTAATATATTTATAAGTTTGAATGCCGCGATTGATTGCCGTTGGTATCGATTTGGAAGACCCCTTCACCACTCCTGCACACAGGACCGGGACGTCTGGTGAACGCTGGCTGCAATGGCTCGACTGTGGCAGGGGGATCAAGGGCTTCCATAGTGCTAGCTGCAGTACGTCCCAGGGTGCGATGAGTCATACTAGCATAGCATAGAGTGCTTAGTCCTTCTGTGATCGTTGTAGAGCCGAATGTGCTATGAAGAGACGTGCTCGTTACGATGGGATCCAAATTTTGTTTTTGACATTGAAGATTCACAGCGGCGGTAGAGTTGTGTTCAGCAGACTGTAAGTGAAATTTACATTGAGGGCGTGCAGCATCTTGTATTGCTTCGGAAGGACATATACCCTTCTTGGCTTTACCTGACACAGAAGAAGTCGCCGATTCGCCAGGTAAACCTAAATCACTCGCCGGGATACAAGAAGTTGGACAGATGAGTTTATCCGGAACAGCTTGGCGCTACTGTCCACCACCAGATGGATTCTTCTCCGCCGCAATCCTGATGATAGGTCGTTGGATTTTTGAATTGGTCACAAATTCACCAAAGTAGATGTTCTCCGGCCAAGAGTCTTTGGACAGAGCCTTATCCCTTTATGATTTGCTAACGCCAACTTTGAAAGTAATGAAGCTCAAAGATGAGAGATCCTTGTCCTTAGGAACTAGACGAACTATTCTCGGTTGCAGATTCTCCCCCAGACAATCTTTCACAAGGGTAGAAACTTCATCATCCGTCGTGCTGGGATCGAATGCTGACAAGTAAACCCATAACAGCTCCTCAGGTGGTGAAATTGTTTTTATTGTTTCAAACGCAGCTTTGGATCCACGAATATTAGGAATTTTTGTTTTGAGCGAATCATCTTCGTGTTTGCGCTTAGGCGTGTTTGAAACTGGATTATATTCAGCAATAGGTTTCCATGGCGTTATAGTTGAGGATAGCGGTTTTGAGTCAACTTTAACCGAGAGAGCTTTGACGATATCTTTCAAACCAGCTATGTCGTTCTTTATAGACTTCAGAGAATTTTCGTCAGGCACTATGTCGCAACAACACGAAGCCATTCTACGGAAATTATCATTCGAGAATAAGTCAGCACAGCCGTCGCACATCCAGAATAGATTCCGTGGGTGGGTTCTCAGGACGTCATGAACATCATAATCCATCTTGACGCATATCATGTGGAACGAATTACCGCAGTATCCACGACATGTGATTCGATCAGAATCATTAACCACTTTCGAGCAGTTCTTACAAGCCATGCTGTTGATGTAGAAATAACGCCTAGCGGGTATACAATATGCACAGGAAAACGCTAACGGGTAACGTGCGTGAATGGAAGCGAACTTGCACGCAACGTGCGACAATCAACTACCCACCAGCAGATGTCGCTTTTGGCGAAAAAATTGAGCGTGACGTCTGTGCAGTGATAATGTCAAGTGAAAACAAAAATCACAACCAAAAACAATCACATTCACGAATCACACCGGCAGATACAATCGTGCTTGAAGTCACGAAACCTCAATGCACACGTACTACCGAATAAAACGATATACAGACAAAACGAGAATAAAAACAATCGCGAGTGTAAAACACTAAAAAATCAAAAAAAAAAACTATCAGCTCTACTGACGACCGGAATATAGCAAACAGTGATGCCAATACTAGGTCCGCTCCTGTTGCAGCTGTTTCGCCCTGTCCGGCACCGAGTCAACCGATGGTCCAACCTGCGCCGCACTCGTCTGTCGCTATGTCAGTGGCAGGGACTTGGATTAAAGGCCAAAATTTCAGCTACGGTTGGTGGTGTTGCTGCAATCGGTTTGCCTTCGGCCACATTGGACATTCGGCTAACGGGAATATTCAGCGATTCCGATTCGAAGGAAGCAGCGCCAGTAGCAGACTGCTTCGGTTCAGCAATACGCTCCGGTATCGGACGAAGCTAACACTCCGACAGGACGAAGGTTTCAACGAGGGGCTCAGGAATAAGTAGCAGAGTTCTTGCACTTCCTGCTTGTCGAGTGAACAATTCCGACGAAACCACTGCCGCTCTCGCCAAGTTTGATCACCGTAATAAGTGCGATGTCAGCGGTATAGTGCCAGGTTTAGTCGAGAACAGTGCCAGGACTGACTTGCCAAGAGCTACAAGATTAAATAGCAGGGCATTTTCAAAGTGACCATAGTATAACGTAGAGGCTTTAGCCAGATGATTTATTCAGCAGAATAAGATAGCAAAATTACCCAAAACATAAGACTTGGCTGCCGAAGTGAATCCACACACATCATCACCTACAGAGGCAAGCAATATTGGAACGCAGCGAAATTCCTCACAATGAATTGATCTCGTTAGGTGAAATTCCAGGAAGTACAATATTCAAAGCATAATTTAGTCGACCGAAATTGTAGTCCTCAGTCGAGAGAGACTGATAAAGTAGCAGGAGCTAGGAATTTTCTTTCGAAAGCTAGCAGCGGTTTCGCGTATCCTGTACTAAGTAGAGAGCGTTAAGACAGATCTCCGAAACATGTCAAGTGCTATCAGATGAGAAAAATCGTCGCATCTATGACCAGTACGACAAGGACGGTCTGCTGACCAACGGTTCCGTCCGGTACCACCATAACACACGGCACCGGCGACACATATATATTCACAACATACTAATTACTTATCCTTCCGAAAAAGTAAATAAATTGACTATGCAATTTATCATTCGCTGCCTAGTTATTTCCTGCCAATTTGAACAAGACAGCAGTTGCAAAAAGCTTTATTGCGGTGCAAAAATGATGGCAACTCGGGATATAATATAAATTTTCATATAATTTCTCCTCCCTGATATTCTTCCAGAATGTATAATGCTCTGCATTCTTATCACTCCTATCAAATCCTTCTTACTCCTTATCGTCAGTGCCGAGCACTGTTTTGCATTTGCCGGCTAAATCAACGACAATGCGATAATCGTCAATCGACGAAACTTTTGCTGTAATGGAACTTGAACACGAATAATAAATAATTGTTCCGTTCGAAAGCGATGTTGTCCTCATGTTTGCAGCTATCATACGCTGGTAGGCATTCTGACCAATGGAAACGTTTTTCGGTATGGGCATTGAACGATCATTTCAACAACTTATCATCGACCGAATTCGTTACCTATAAAGTTCAGGTAAACTTCACCACCTAAAAATGAGTAATCAATCGGATCATCTTGTTAGGACTTAACCCACGAGCAAACAAACAAATGTGTACAAATCCTTATCCATCATCCAGAAAGCAATCGTTTTATAGCCCAATGCTTGATCTTACGATTCAGCATATTCCACCGGGTTTTGCATCCAGCGCCGATTGGTCAATGTATGAACCAGGGGTGACATTACGCATCTCGAAACGAAAGGTTTATTGTATTCAAGCTTGTGTTGAAAGATCGATTCGAATTGGTTGCATAATGTGGCACCAGGTTCCCATTGTTCCAATCCTCATCCCTCTTGAGTTGATAGTCTTTCAAAGAGCATCGAAAGTATTCAAGTAAGGCCATTGCAAATCCTTTTTAAAAATTATTTCACCCCCCCCCCTCCTTCAAAATCGCTGAAAAAAATCAGGGGGCAAATAATTTTTTTTAAAATAATCAAAATTCAAAAAATTGTCACGTTTTATAGAGCAACAATAGCTTCCATAGAGTTTTGCTTTTCGTAACTGAAAACTATTATGGTAGTTTTAGAAATTACCATCCCATGATAATTTTTATTTTGACCATTCTCGGGTAAATGTGAATTTTAAATGAGATCATCGATCCAGTCCAACATCAAATGAAACGTTTGCTGGTCGCGGAAGGAAGGACCCATCTGTGTATTATCAAACGAAAATCTCATGGAAAGGCTAATACAGACCGACTTCTGAATCGATTCCATTTTAAACGCAACAGTCGATAGAGACATAATCGATCGTTGCATTCGAAAATAATTTCG
Source organism: Topomyia yanbarensis (assembly GCF_030247195.1). Lineage (NCBI taxonomy): Eukaryota > Metazoa > Arthropoda > Insecta > Diptera > Culicidae > Topomyia > Topomyia yanbarensis. The sequence goes on along the minus strand of NC_080670.1, from coordinate 82,866,190 downwards.
ATAAGGAAACAATCTGAATTCAAATCAGACTCCTGGCGATTTATATGTGGTTCAATATTCAATATACATGAGCTTTACCGAAAAGTTTTTGACAATTAAAGATTTCATATGGGATCGTAGTGTTCATACCGTATTTCTGCAGCCATATGTGCGATTCTTATGAACTTGATCAGATCCAAATCTGCTACCAAACCTCCCATTTAAGGCTAAGCTTGTGAAAATCGAATAAGTCGTTTTCCAAGAAGCCAAAGAGAAATTAATTCTGAAATATTCCAAGAACCAGAAACATGCGAAGTTTTCGAGATAGACGCTGGAATCAAAAGAACTTTGTCTGGCCATCAGCGATCAAGAATGCTCTAGCAAAGCTAAATATAGATCTTACAAATAATGGTATCATCGGCACTTACCGCAGGGGGAACCGGCAATCCATTATCGATGTCAATTTTTGTAGCCTTGCAGTGACCGGAAAGATGGACTGAAAAGTGTGCGAGGATATATCCACAGCGACCACCAAGCGATCTGGTACCGCATTGATAACAGGACATGAATGAATATGAATATGTGGGAGATATATAAACGAGTGAAGATGGAAAACAGCGATTTTTCACAGGAACGTGTCCGTCGATGAACTTGAATTTGAGAGTATCCTCTTCAACCTAAATGCGAACGAGTTCACGGCACTACTAACAAGGGCGTGTAATGCGACCATACCAAGGGATGGGAAACCGAGAAACGGTCGCCGGGTGCAATACGACGATTATCGATCTACGTATAAGTTGCCTCCGAGCTTGGAGAAGAACTCGGAGATCACTTCGGTTTCTCATCTCGCTCAGTTCAGAAGCTAGAAATCGCTCCGCTGCAATAGCAGGGCAAATAATCAAATTTACCCGCGCGACGCTTGGTCTATTTGCAAAGGCAAAAATTGATTCCTTCTGCCTAGTGTGTGAAACGTGAACAAACAATGAGTGACAATGCAAAGCAAAAGTATATCACGATGCGGGCAAACTGTGTTGCTGTTGACTACACGAAATATCCGGCAATACCATCAATTCATGAAGGGGAGCAAATGTTGAAGGTGAACTTGAAGTTCAACGTAGCTTGCGGTACTTTATGCGGTGCAATTCCACCATTTACGTCATGCGGTACTGAATATGTTAAAAACATTAGTCAAGCAGAATCATTCGCTTCCCAGAACAACATGAAACACGTCATCGAATGTAATGACATTTTATACAGTATCCCAACGTATATAGATGTTGACAGTATTGAAATAAAGATACATGACCTGGCACCACGTACTAGTTCCTTCGCTATCAAACAAATCCTGTCAAAATACGGAGAGGTGAATAATGTTAAGGAAGATACTTGGAGGAACTTCTTCCCCAGACTCCGCAACGGCGTTCGTGTGGTGAGAATGCGTCCGACAAAACCTATTCCCTCTTACTTGACTTTCACATGCAAATCACCTCATGGTGTTGAATATTCTCAACGAATACTAGTCACGCACCCAGGACAGATTCCTACCTGTCAATATTGTGATCATCCGCATACACCACGGGAAACCTTGCGTAGAGAATGCTAAAGAAATTCCACCTGATACGACCAAAGCCGGTATACAATCATCGTATGTTAAACAACAACCAGTTGGTAAACCAACGACTGCAGACCGGGCATTCACAAGCACTAGCTCAACAACGATCGGCCCCAGTACCACTAAACCAACTGCCATTACCAACATCGAAGTAACAACGATTACAGCAAATGTTTCCAAACCAACAACCAACACCACCAATAAGGAATCTAATACCGATGAAGAAGGATTTACAATAGCGACCCGTAAGCACAAACAACAAATAAGAACATCCAACGATGAGCAAGATGAATGCAGTACCGATGATGACATGGACGTAAACGAAAACGCGAGAGAAGACGGACCAAATGACCCCCAAGGTGCGCTCCACGGCTCAGTTGTGCTAACGCATTGAGCCGTGTCAAATATATTTAAAATTAAAAAGAAGTCAGAAAGCTCGAGGGAAGCGAGCTGCAAGAACCGCTCTTAACAAAGCAGTCAAGCTGTACAAGAAAGCCTTGCCACAAAGCCAACGCGAATTTCCTTAGGAGAGACCTACAAAGTTGGCATAACAGTGATAAAAGGCTCAGCTGCACCACCTGAAAGGTGCCCGGAAAAGATGGAGGTCACCATCGAAAGGTTTTCCCCACAACATTCTATTTTCGCCGTACAGTGAGGAGGATGATCACAAAGATGAATATCTATTTACCAACAAAATCGAGATGGCGAAAGCCATAAAAGTGAAGTGATACATGAGAGCCCGGATATGTTCAAAACGATCCGATAATTGGAAGCGACAAAAGCTGATGTTGCTTCCGATGCCGGGACAACATGGAGATCTTTCAGCGTAGTCAATATATCCCTTGGTAATGTTAGAGAGAAGGAGTAATCCTGAACAAGCTAACGAAGTACGCGGACCGTGAGAACGGCATCTCATGTAATTCGGCTTCCTTATAGGCAGGTCTACAGTGAAATCCATCCAAACGGTTGTGGGAGCTTTGGAGACAGCAGAGATAAGAATATCGTTTTTGCGTGGTGGTTCCCTTCGACGTGAAGAATGCTTCAATAGTACTAGCTGGGAAGCAATCGCCCATTCGCTGTACAGCATGAGTAACTCTCCAGGATATTATAGAGCTACTTTCAGTACCGAACACTGATCTACGAGACAGACAAGGGAGAATCACAACTACAACTGACGTTCCTCGACTCGACGCTGTGGAACGCAGTGTACGATGGAGTATTGAAGCTGAACCTTCCCAGAGATATAACGATTTTCGGCTTCACGGATGATGTGGTGTTCCAAGTCATCGGACAATCGCTAGAAGAGGAGACACTCGACACGGAGCCCATCATAAAACAGAGTTGGTGATGACTAGCAGCCGAAAGACAGCGCGGTCGGAAAATATATCATCGATTTAAACTTTTAAGGTTACGATGATTATGTTAAGGAGAAGGCTGTGAGAGCAACCACAGCTTTGCTTGAGGCGCCAGTGTACTGGGCACCACGAACCAGCTGGAATCGCCGGACTGAAGCATGTGAGCAGACTAGTTTCACCGTCAGGGACAAGATCGAGTAGGTCGAGTGAAGCACCAGCGGTGGGTCGTCGAGTTTTCAACGAACCGGAAGCAGCGAACCAGAAGCTACGCTCCATCCAGTATCGCCGAACCGTCCTCGCCAAGTACTGGTTGGCCCTTTGAGTAGGATTTATGGACTATGCGAGAAGATTGCGACAAAACTGGGAGCTAAATGACTTAGGCAACAGGCATCGGTATCGGGAGAACTTCCGACGAGGAATTGAGATGGCTCGCGAAAACAGGAACTAAATGGTTCACAGAAACGGGAGCCAAATGGCTAACGGAAGTTCACCACTGCGATTAGCCGGATATGTGTTCGGAGCTAAACCGCTCTAATGTATCATTTTGTCTTAAGACTGAATCAGCCTCCCCACGATATAACACTTCGATGCAGTCTCGTGGAACAAAAGTAAGGAAGAGAAGTAAGGACTATTAGTAGCGGTTACGCACAAAAGTGAATCCCACCTAGAGCCAATGCACTTTTGAAGCTATTTAACCATACTATAAAACATACAGACATTTTCAGATATCGACGAACTGAATCTAGTGGTATATGACACTCGACACTCCGGGTGTAGTCGAATTTCAGAGTGATTGCACAGTCTTCCTTATATGAAAAAGGCAAAAAATGAACTGATCATTGCTATACATTTCATAAATCCGTACGACTATCAAATGAATTTATCTGATGTGGCTACCTACTGCGCAACAAGATGGAGAAAATTGCAAAGATTTCGAAGATGTACACGGAACCGAGCCGAATTACTATCATGTACCAAACAAACAAATCTACAAGTCTTCAAGCACAAGCGATAAACCAAAGCTGATGTTTCCACTAGAGTTCGAAAAAGTATAGTATGCACAGGATGTACGTTCGCCAGGCTACTGTATACGAAATACGCAATAGAAAAAAAATATCAGAGAAAACCATATCTGAGATGAATAATTCCATTGACGCACACTTTACCTTTGGATTCATTCCAGAATGTTTTCCAAAAGTCCATAAGTGAAATGTTGCAATCCTGTTTCTGTACATTGTTATCAAGCAGGGTCATCTTTGACCGATTTTCATGCCTTGTGTGTAAAGACCGGTCTATGTGCCGCCACGACGGAACGAAAACTATTCAAGCAACCAAAAGTTAATACCTTAAAGTACTCTTAAATGTTTACATTAAGTTCTTAGAGAACTTTCAAGCTTTTATTGGGAATTTAAAAATTGCACTATTGGGAAAATTATTTAAAACGAAAACTTTAGCATCCCTTTCCTATGTGAACTTTTGATTGATTCAGTAATGTTTGCTTGAATTTTTCTAGTAAAACAAATAGCTCAACCCCGCTATACGAAATCACCCTGCGGAAACGTCCACGAGAACAATCGAAAGAAAATGCAAAAAGAAAAAAAATGTGTTTATTAAAATAAATATTTATTTTTTGTTTGCCCCCCCCCCCCTTCAGAAAAAAAATTGTACTTGGATATAATTTTTAAAAAAGATTTGTAATGGCCTAATGTAAATTTTAAAAGTCCATGTAAACAAGTCTTAGGTAAACAAGCACACTGAACTGTCAGAAAAGTGAGGTTATACATTTTCATGCAATGCTCTAGGTTTTTGACAGGTATATGAATGAATCATTTCAGCATCAGTGATGCCAGGTCTATTTAAACAATAGCCTGCAGTGAAAATATAAAAGTCTGCAGATTGCTACAAAAATCTTCAATAAATTTGACATAGAAATGTAGTATGTATATAATTTAAATGATCAAAAATGTTGAAGGCTGGTGTATAAATTGGCTGGCATAGGCTTTGTTCTGCTAAATATTTGTAATCTGCAAAACATCTGCAGTGAAAATGCAAAATCTGCAGATTTACTAATATATATGTAGATCTGGCATCCTTTTAGTATTCCCCACAGCAAATTCATCCAAATGGTGTAAAAATACGGGGAAACAAGGCAAGATAGGTATTCAGAATATGGGGTTAAATGAGCAGCTTGCACTATTTTTGATTTTTTCAATAGTTAGAGGTAGCAAATCATCGCGGCAATCGGCAGTAACGAATTGGGGATAAAAAAGGAAGCATCCTATCATATAAAATTTTTTGACGAGAAAGGTCTATTAAACCCGGGAAAAATGGTGCCAAAAGGCCCTGAACTATCGAGCTATACTTGCATCTCAGTAAAGGGATGCTTTTAACTTATAGCGATGGTTTGAATTGCCCAAATTTTCATTAAGCTGAGAACGCTTCAATTGAAGCTTCAATGACAGAATTAGTACAGGCATTGGACAATTCAATAGACGTTTCGTTTGAGTGCTCCGTATTCTACACGTAAATTAGCGAGGATTATAATCACAGTTTGTGCATTGGACAGAGAGTTGATATCGCCGAATTTATGTCATACATATTACTGTCTAACGATAACTGATACTGAGTTGTGTTGGAAACTCCAATATACATTTTTCATGATCAGTGTCAGTGCTGTAGTTGCGGTTAGTCACGGTTAGTCGGCGACTAACCAGCTCCTGGAACCGAAAAAAAAATTTTGTTCCAAAAAAAAAAAATTCCGTTGGCCTTATCATTCTGGAAGGCAAATTTAATGATCCCAGCTAATTGGAATTTTGTGAATCTATTCAAACTCGTAGGGTATTGTCAAAGTCCATGCCGCGCTAGTATGATATTTTCATAACTCACATGGCGATCCCAGACTGTATGGGGCACTGGTATGATATGCTCATAGGATACTCTCAGATACTTGAGCGCAGAGCGTTTCAACATTAGTTTGATACTTACAAGTCACGCAAGGCGCTCTCAGATTCTCTCGGACGATAGTCTGATGTTTCCATCGCTTGCAGGGCGCTTCCACACTCTCTGAGGCGCCAATATGATATTTGCCAAACTCATAGGACGCTAGTATGATATTCCGATAGCTCGCAGGGTGCTCTCAGACTCGCAGGGGCACTAGTTTGTCATTTTCAAAGCTCTCAGGGCGCTCTCAAGCTCTTCAGGGTGCTAGTATGATATTCACAAAACTCTCTAATATGTTATCTTAATTTGCCGGGCGCTTACAAATTCTCTGGGGCGCTAGTTTAATATTCTCATAGATTGCAGGGCGCTCTTAGATTCTCTCGAGCGCTTTTACGATATTCACATAATTCGCAGGGCGCTCTCAAACTTGCTAGGGCGTTAGTCTAATATTCTCATAGTTCGTAGGGCGCTCTAAGATTCTCTGGAGCGCTAGCATAATATTTCCATAGCTCGGAGAGCGCTTCCGCACTCGCTGGGGTGCTTTTCACAGCTCATAGGGCGCTAATATGACTCTATGGGGCGCCAGTATGATATTCGCAGGGTGCTTTCAGACTCGCAGGGGCACTAGTTTGTTATTTTCAAAGCTCGCAGGGCGCTCCGAGACCCTATGGGGTGCTATTGTGATATCCACATAGCTCGGAGAGCGCTTCCACACTCGCTGGGGTGCTATTATGATATTCTAATAGCTCGCTGGGCGCTCTCAGGCTCTCCAGGGCGCTAGTATGACTCTATGGGGCGCAAGTATGGTATTCACATAGCTCGCAGGGCGCTCTCAGATTCTCTAGAGCGCCAGCATAACATTCCCATAGCACGCTGGGCGCTCTCAAACTCTCTAGGGTAGCCTTATATTCTCATCGCTCGCAGGGCGCTCTCAGATACTCTCTGGCGCCAGTATGATATTTCCATAGCTCGCAGGGCGCTAATCTGACATTCCCACAGTTCTTAGGGCACTCTCAGATTCTCTGGGGTGCCAGTATGATATTGTAATACATCTAATCACCTATCTCTAGCTCATTCAAATTAACTACCTCGGCTCGGTACACGCCTTAGCGAAACCGTCCATATGATTCGCATGTGTCGTGAACGCCGAGAAACACCCAGCTAAAGCAAAATATATTCAATTGTTTATTGATAGAACCTTTCGCTTTACAAGCATTTTTCCCTACGTCCAGTGCTATCTATGGGCACACACCCTCTGCCCGAGTAGCGACCAATTCTAGGTAGCCTTTCTGTCTCTCTCCAATTGGCTTTACTCAGAATAACCAAAAATACAAACATGTCGCGCAACATGCCAGCGCATATAAAATAAGCCTTGGGAATTAATAAAAGAACATTCTTAGTCTTACCTTATACACAGCGAGCAATCCTTACCTTCGAAAAACCAAAGGTAGCTAAAAAGCTACCAGATGGCGACCGTGAAAAAGAAAAAGTGAAAACGGTGCAAACCAACAAACGAAAAACTCAGTTGCATGAAATCGAGCAAGGGTGCCACAGAAAAATAGCCTCTAACTGAATAATATACTTGGAAATGTGAATGTATCAATTTTGAACAGGAGTGATAAAAGTTCGTTATAAGGATGTTTACGAGAAGTTAAAGTTGATCCTGAACGTGATCGGTTTGTTGATGTCATTCTTTTTGAACTATGAATCGAGAAAAGTTCGATTCCGAACAAGTGACGTTTTGAAATAACTGGTTATACCTGGATAAGGACATTCAAGTGTTTGACAGTGGCAACAAATTCAGACTACTGATTGGTGATCGATAAGCATGCAAGTTTGCTTTTGGCAATGAAACAAACGTGTGAAATCATCCACACCGAAGAAGAATTAGTGCCACACAGAGAACTAGTGCCACGTAGAGATTGACTAATCATGACCCAAGGAAACGGAGACACCCGCATAACACCATGAGGAAGTGAAGCAGCTGTACGGCAACAGTTTGGTAACGATGCCTACACACCCGCCACAGGCCCACGAGTTGTTACAAATTAATTCGACACGTAGCAGTACCTCTCCCTACTCGGACGGTTTGGGTGCATGACTGTCGGAGAGTAACGGTGATACTAGCAACAGCAGCAGAATCCGGAGGTAAGAGTTCGATGAACAGAAAACGCTGTTTTCTTTCCAATGCATGAAATACAGATGTCACCGGAGAAGATGCAAATCAAGATTCATTTTAACAGCATTATTGAACTTACGTCAAAAACCAAACAAAAATGAATAATTTGTATATTTTTATTTCGTGTAGTTTTCAAACGGTTCAGAATATCGCCCTGACGTCAACAGAAAAGTGACAGAAAATTTTATGCGCATTTTGAAAAAAATCCTGTTCTTGATCAAAAAAAAAAACGAATAACTTAGAAAAAGGAAATACCTTAACGATTTTTTTTCCTTTAAACAAAACTTAAGTCATCTTGAAAACAATCATATTTTGGAAGATTTTAGTTAAAATTATTTTGATTTGACAAAACATTTACACTATGTTGTTCTGTTGAGGAATAGTGCAATAATCCGACGAAAATAAAGTCAGGATTCTATTTTAGCTTTTGTTCTTATTCAGTGTAATTTATACCAAAATCAGATAGTCTATCAAAATTGATACACTACAAAGCAGATCTATTAAAGATACATTACAATCCAAATAATGTATTTTGATCCTTCCATTTTCCAAATTGCTCTTAAGACATGAGATATAGTCGGGATTGCAAAAACAAATTCCTCCCAAAAATGTTTCACCACAACCTGTTCACCGAATGTATGGATATTAAATTATTATATACTGCATGTTAAATTTTAATTATTAGATACTAATACATTAAATTTCTAAAAAAAATGGGGTCTAGAACAAGTAAATCCCCGACAGTAAGCGGAGATCCGCAAATAAATATAATTAATAGCTTGGAACAGCACGCAAATTGGCAAGATAACCAAGATACGAAATACTGGTTATTACTGACCACTTGTTCCATACAACTGATATTCACAATTTATCAAACGTACACAAGATACGTCAAGCGCCAAGCATTTAAGAAGGCAAGGAAATCGCTTGCAAGTATAGATCAAATTTAGAATACACATAAATTAGAGATAAAACAGACTAACAGATAGACAAGTTAACATACGCATTTGTTTTTGCGTATTCATGCAAAGGTTACGAGAAATAGACTCGCACCTTTGCAGGATACAGCTAAATTTAAATAAGAGCAAGGGCAGGGCTAGAACCCTACAAGGTATTCTAGAGAAAAAGGAAGAAATTTCCGATCTCTATAATGAATACAAAAGCAAATTAAATAAATTAAAACATCGGATATCGCACGAAGAGTGGAACATCGAATGCGATAAGTTTCTAAATTTAAAAACAAAGTACCAAGCATCATTAGAGATCTTGGATACAACAACAATATTAAAGAAAACTACTTTAAAAACTCTAGCTAAAACAGCCATATTTTGCAGACGACTATCGGCAGGTAAACCAAAAATGCCTGACTTTGATATTAAAACTGCGACAGCCATCGTACAAAAGTACGATGGAACTGCTGACGAGTTGGAGGCATTTATCGACTCGGCTCAGTTACTAAAAGAAATGACATCGGCAGAACATATGCCGATGGCAATAAAATTCCTTAGAACTAGATTAACGGGTAAGGCAAGACTTGGCCTACCCATTAACTTAGTATCAATTGATGCACTTACAGCGGATGTAAAAGCCCGCTGTGCATCAATCAAAACCCCAGATGAAGTTCTCGCTAAATTGAAATTTTCACAACAACGAGGACCTCTCAACAAATTTTGTGATGAAGTAGAAGAATTAACACTTCAACTGCAAAACACTTATATAGAAAAGCAAATTCCAGGTGATGTAGCAGTTTCAATGGCTACAAAAGCTGGAGTTAATGCCCTAATTCACGGTTTAAAAAACCATGAAACACGTACTATACTTAAAGCAGGAAATTTTTCCTCAATAAAAATAGCCACACAAAAAGTATTGGAGAACTCGGAGCACGAAAGCCACAGCGTACCAAATGCACAAATTATGCATTTCCGGCACCGTCAACACTACGATCGTGTTGACAACACACGAAATTATCGTGGCAATACACGTGTTAGAGATTTTGATAGGCGACGTCCCAATGCACAAACTAACCGATATAACACATATGGTAACATGCAGCACTATACTCCTAATAATACACAAGCTAACCGATTTAGCACAAACGGGAACACGCAGCAATTTTACCAAAACAATAACAGAGGACGAGGAAGAAATAATTCGACTCCTCAGCATAACAATTACCGCAGTAAGCAAGGTCAGGGACGATATATATATGTCACTGACTCAGCACCAAGCAGCCTACCTGATCAACCAACAGCGGACCTGATCCAACCACCGCCCAACCATCTTTTTTTAGGAAACGGGCAGTCTACACATTAAACGTAGCTGCCTCGAATTTCATAAAGCTCAAATTGAACAATTCGAGCAAGATGTGCACTTTCCTGGTCGACTCAGGAGCTGACATATCACTCATTAAAAGCGAATGTATCTTGCCAGGTACAAGCATAGATACAACTCGCAAATACAAACTAAAAGGGATTATTCCTGGTGAACTGCAGAGCCATGGAATTACCAAATGCATCTTTTACATGCAAGACACACCTATTGAGGGTACTCTGCATATAATTAACGATGATTTTCCTATACCAACCGATGGTATTATTGGAAGAGATTTTTTGGCAACATACCGATGCTCGATAAATTATGATGCATGGTTGCTGTCAATGCATGTACATAACATAAATATAGATATACCTATACACAATAATCTAGGTGGCTCAACCTGGTTACCAGCTAGAGCAGAAACATATAGAATAATTAATAATTTTAACCCAGAAGGAGACGTTGTGTTAATTGCCTCAGAGATCGCTCCTGGAGTATTTAGCAGCAACGCAATTGTAAATAAAGAATCTCCTTATATAAAGATTGTAAATACCAATAACGAACCCGTTTTAATCAAACATTTGTTACCACAATATGAACATTTAACCAATTTTCAATTGGCGACGATCAGCGAAACTGATTCTCGGAATATTAAACGAAATGATGCTCTCCAAGAGGAGCTCAATTTAAAAAAATTTTCGGCATCTGCAAAAGATAGCCTTATTAAATTATGCAATAAGTATAACGATATCTTCCACCTAAAGGACGACACACTATCTGCAAACAATTTCTATAAACAAAAAATACACCTGAGTGACAAATCACCAGTATATATAAAAAATTATAGAAACGCGCATAGCCAGCGTGAAGAAATGTGCCGTCAAGTGGACGACTTAATCAAAAATGATGTGATAGAACCATCTGTTTCTAATTATAATTCACCCATTATGCTTGTTCCAAAGAAAACAACTAGCACAGAAAAGAAATGGAGACTAGTTGTAGATTTTCGGCAACTAAATAAAAAATTACTAGCCGACAAATTTCCTCTACCAAGAATTGACGACATTCTTGACCAACTTGGCAGAGCAAAGTATTTCTCTACTCTAGATCTACAGTCCGGTTTCCACCAAATAGAAATCGAGAAAAAATCTAGAGAATTCACCGCATTCTCCTTACAGGAACGCGGACACTTTCAATTTAAACGATTGCCATAGCTCGCCATAGCTCGGAGAATACTTTCATACTCGCTAGGGCCCCAGTATGATATATAATATCATAGCTCACAAGGCGCCCTCAAGCTCTTCAGGGCGCTAGTATGATATTCACAGAGCTCGCAGGGCGCTCTCAGAATCCCTTGAGCACCAGCATGATATTCCTCGCAGGGCGCTCTCAAACTCTCTAGGGTATTATGAAACTCACATCGTCCGCAGGGCGCTCTCAGATTCTCTCTGGCGCAGGTATGAAATTCCCATAGCTCGCTTTCGGACTCTCTGGGGCGCTATATGATACCCGGAGAGCGCATCCTTGGTCACTGGGGCGCTAGTATAATATTCTCATAGCTCGCAGATCGATTTCAAGCTTTCTAGGGCGCTAATATGACTATGGGGCGCTAATAAAATATTAACATAGCTCGCGAGGCGCTCTCAGATTCTCTCTTGGGCGCTAGTTCGATATTCTCTTAGTTTGCAGGGCGCTCACGAATTTTCTGGAGCGCTAGCATAAACACTCTCAAACTCACTAGGGTGCTAGTTCGATACTCTCATAGCTCTCTAGGGCGCTAGTATAACTGTATGGGAAGCTAGTATGGTATTCCCATAGCTCGCAGGGCGCTCTCAGATTCTCTCGAGCGTCAGTATGATATTCCAATAGCTCGCAGGGCGCGCCCAAACTCTGTAACCTGGCGGGGTCGTTACTTCCAGCACTTATGAGACCCCCCTCTACACTTCTCAGGGAAGGCTTGCGATCGCGAATTATTGCCAAGAAAACGCTTGTTTGACCTTCTAGTAAAAACCCACCATATTTCCGGATATCGATGTCACTTTTTATTCTTCTGTTGGTTGAGCACTTTTCCCACTTTCTTAAGCTACTCCTACCTCGGGTGCCGATGGTGGCACTACACCTGCTATTGTTTCGGGGCCCCTTCTGCTACTGCTGCTTCGCCGTAGTGCTCAGTGGTGTTCACAGTTTCCGTCGTAGCTCGCGGGGCGGCCACGGAATCTACGTTGGTTGTTAACGGCATCTCGTTGCCTGCAGAAGGACCTTGGTAACCCTGCTGTGCTGGCCTGAATATGGTAACGTATCCAGGCAGCTTTTAGGAGGCCGGTAGGAATGGCGCCGGCCTTGACTCCGCGATGGCGGTCGCAACTATATCGCGCTTTTATGATGGTTGACGGGTCGGGAAACTCCGGCGGTCTAGCACGCTCTGGAGGTTTCCTAGGGTAAAACCGAAGGATCCTGGTTGTCTTCTCCTTATTCGCCTCCTCTTTCGTCACTTAAATGCAATCACTGCTCAAAACTTTATCTTCCACTTAAACATTTCGTACCGCTTTGCTAGGTGGCTAATGGCGTTTTTAGTCCTGGTCGTTCACTTCGAACCTCGACCGTTGACCCCTCAGTCGTCCACATATTCCGCCCCAATCTGTCTTTATAGTTGTGTGGTTATTGCCACCCTCCATGGCCGCCTACTTCCTTCGATATGCGCTACCAGTGGTGGGTGGTGGAAACTGCTGCATGTGATGGATGGCTGTGTGCTATGTGGGTGTTGGGTGGGCTGCTTACCGTTAGATCTTACATTTATTTTCTTGACACTCCCTATACCCAAATAAACACAAAAATTACGAAACGCGAAAATCTCAACAGTCTTGGACGAAACTAAAGTACTTGTTACACTCTCCCCCAACTCGGGTAAAAAATATTAGTGAAGTTAATATTTTTTTTAAATCACAAATACACAAGAACACTAGTTAATTGACGCGTACCTCTGAACCAAACATTCAGGAACAAAAATTGACAGATCACTTCTTATTTTTTTAGCTCTGAATAACAAAACGAAATTTTGATATTTTTTTGTTATCCTTTAAAAGGGTCAAGTGTCGCTAGAGAAAGAATCGCATTTTACTTTTCAGTGTTACCTTGGGTCGGGGTCATAAGTTATCATTGTTGGTAATCCAACTCCTCACTGTTTCAAGGTCAAAACCTGTTAATGACCATCAACATCTTACGATTCTGGTCTCCAGCGAATCCAAAACACTGATATACACAACCAAAACTGACGAGAAACGAATTAAAATATATATACAAGTCTATTTACAAAATCTAAAAATTCGAACAAAATCATGCAATTTTTTTTGTTTTAAAAATATTTTTATGATTTTTTTTATTTTTTTTTAGAACTTAGTAATTATATTCCGGAATTATTTCTATATAAATTATTTACAAAGTCGCGCCAAGTCACGGTTTGAAATATTTCTCCGCGGAGTGAAACATTTCATTATGTCGGAGTTGCACTGCTCTAACCAACTCTACATGCGCATTTTGTGATAACGTAATCATTTTCATCTGTGTATGTGATCATTTCGCTGAACCGAGCTGTCAAGACCTGTCAAACTATTCTGCTATTGTAAAACGTGGTGATGTGGCTTGATGGGGTTTTAGCTAGAATCAGGATAAGTGCGCACTTATTATTCTGGTTATTCTAGGTAGAAGTCCATCTAAGCTAAAAATATAAGGATTTTTATGCAATCTGGCACAGGTAAGTATTAATCTTATTGTTATTATTTGTTAGATCTGCATGATATTTGCTATTTGGTATTTCGCAACATTAGAATTGCAGTTTCAATCTATTTTATATTTCATAATATTCCTCCTTTCTATAACTCTAAATTTTCCGCTTTCGCGATCTCTTTCCTTTTTCTACAAATTAAAACATCTAAAATTCACAACAAATTCTTTGATTTCCGGCGTTTGTTTCGTTGCAACGATTTGGCTAATTGGCTAAATCCACCCTTTTTGGCGAAAACTAGTTCCTTCTCTGATCTGAGACATCGTGAGTGAATTTGGGCTGATTTTCCAGGCGAATATGTTTTCGGAAAATTGCCTCCTCCAGCTCGCATTCTCATTTCTCAGGAACTAGAGTTCCTCCCTCTCTCCTTTGCGTGCATTTCGCATCACTTGATTATGCTTTCAAATCAGCTGCTGAAAATACTCCCAACCGTTTTCCTTTTAGGTCCGAGACCTCATAGGAACTGGAGCCTTTTTTCGCCATTATAATACAAGGAACATACTGTGGACCCAACTTGGCGTTGAAGACTTTGCTTGCTGACGATTGACCAAAGGTTCGCTTGAAGACCCTCTGACCAATGTCGAAGGTTGGTGAGTATCGCTTGTGGCGCAAATCGTATTGCCGCTTTGTACTTTCGTGGCATTTACGAAGGTTTTCTCTCACCAACTCGAAACTCTTTCTGCTCACTCCTCTCAATCTTTCCATCCTCTCTTCCTCAGATAGTACTCTATCCTCCTCTAACCGATGATCCGACCCTCGTGTTATCATTTCATGTCCGAAAATAATGCGATAGGAGGTAAATTTGGTCGAAGCATGTACAGTGTTGTTGATAATGTATTCCATCTCAGAGATTTTAGTATCCCACAGTCGTTGGTTTTGACGGACGTAAGTGCGTATCATCGCGTTGATCGTCCTGTTCAAGCGTTCTGCTGGGTTGGCTTGACTCCGATGTCGCGCGTTCGCCCAGTGTTGAATTTCATATTTCAGCAACAAATTCTGAAATTCTTTGGACAGAAACGTTGTTGCATTGTCCGTAATGACGAACTGAGGTACGGAAAGCTTTCGCAACCACCTGTCTTCCAGAATGCAGCATAGACTAACAGACGAAATCTTCTTCACCGGAACAAGCATGCAATATTTAGAAAATATGTCCATAACGACCAATAAATGTGCATTGCCCTGCTTGCTTCGGGGAAGTGACTGTATGTAGTCCATGCATACAATCTGGAACGGTCTCGTTGCCACCCTTTGCTTACCCATTTCTGGGGTTGTTGATTTTGTGGAGTGTTTATTTTCCTTGCAAGGTACGCAGTTACTGATGTGCATGTTCAGGTCAGCACTCATACGCGGCCAATAGTACCTTCTTTTAAGCTTTTCGATACATTTCTCGAAACCGATGTGCAAGTTAGCATCGTGTTCTTGCTCTGATATTCGGAAACGAGCTGATTCCGGAACACACTCTTTCCATTCGAAGCGGTAGTCCAAAACGTCGGACCGGGTGGACACAAATTTGTACAATTTCCCGGCGTCGATCCGGAAGTCGATGTACTTCTCGGGATCTGTTTCGACTGCCTCATATCAATTCCTGTACCATCCATCTCCTACCTACACCTCAAGTACTTCAATCGACCTTGACAGAGCATCCGGGACTATATTCTCCTTCCCTTTCCTGTGTCTGACTTCCATGTCGTACTGTTGGAGAGTAATACTCCAGCGGCTCAAACGTGAAGACGACTTCCATTTGGCTTTCATAATGAAAGTTAATGCCGATGAGTCTGTCACGAGAGTGAATCTGGTACCCTCAATATAGCAACGGAACTTCTCTATACAGCGAAGGGCGGCTAACCCTTCCTTCTCTGCTGCGTGATAGTTTAGTTCGGCGCCTTTGAGTTTTTTCGAGTGGTACGCAATCACTCGCTCTTCCCCACCTTGAACTTGAGTAAGCACACCAGCAAGAGCGGAATCACTGGCGTCGGTTTGAACGCAAAACGGGAGGCTAAAATCTGGGTTAGCCATCACAGGAGCTGAGATCAGTCTCTCCTTGATGGCTTGAAAAGCTTCTTCTGCTGCCTCAGTCCACCGCACCCTCTTCGGCTTGTTTTGCAACAAGTCGGTGAGAGGTGTGGTGAGTTCGCTAAACTTGTCGATGAACCTGCGGTAGTAATTAACCATACCGAGGAATCGTCTAAGAGATCTCACGGAACTAGGGGCCACATATCCAAGAATCGCTCTAACTCGATCTGGATTAGGCCGAAGTTCGTCTTGGGATAAGATATAGCCCAGATAAGGCAGTTCGTAGCAGCAAAAGTTTGATTTATTCAAATTAATATGTAAATTAGCCTCCTTCAACCGTCTAACCAGCTCTTTTAACTTTTGTATGTGCTCGTCAAACGTGTGACTCGCGACTACGATGTCGTCCAAATATACGAATATAAATGGCTCAAGGACACCGTAGCCCAAGACTCTGTCCATCAGTTTGCTCAAACTGGCCGGACTATTTACTAGTCCAAACGGTAAACGAGTAAACTGGTATAGACCCTTTCCTGGTATCGAGAAAGCCGTATACTTCCGTGACTCTTGATTTAGGGGCACCTGTAGAAAGGCTTGCGACAGGTCAATCGTAGACAAGAATTTAAATGGCCCTAAATGACTTAAAATCCTGTTTTGATGGGGTAAAGGATACGCATCCCTCTTTGTTCGCTCATTTAGCTTTCTAGCGTCGAGACAAAGCCTTACCTCATCACTATCTCTTTCTTTCACTGGTACTACCGGTAAAGCCCAGTCAGAGTCCAAAGGTTCAGTGATGCCTTCCATCAGCATGTTGTCCAGAGATCTGTGAATTTTCTTGTGTATCTCGGGGCTCCACGGATACGGATTTTTCCGCTTGATTTTGGCTGTTGGTTTTTATTTTTCCCTGGTTGGCCTCTATTCTGGAACTGATTAGAGTTCCTGTGGAAAGGTGGACGCTGCTGACTGATCTCATCTATTTGGCCTGTTTTAGGAGAAAATCTAATGTCTCTTCTCTGGTACATTTGCCAATTTATCGAATCGAACCTTTTACCAAATTCCTTCATTCTAGGTATGCTGGAAATATTGGCAGCTAACATGGCGATTCGACAATCTTCGCGGGTGTTACGAAACAGAACGTCAAATTTCCGTTTCTCATCCCACGGACACGAAAGACTACGGAAGATCCGGACCATATCTAAATAGTAGTCCTGGAATTTCTCCCTGGCACCTTGTTTCCTACTATTAGCCTGCCGTTCGTACACGTAATCGATATCAACGGGTAAGAATTCATGTTTAAGCTCTTGTATTAAATTCTCCCAGCTTCCCAATTCGTTCTCTCCGTACACTTCCATAAACGACGATCTTGCTTTGTGCGTAAACAAATGATAAGCATACTGGAACAGTTCCACCTCTGAGAGCTCTTCTGACCGTCTGTTAAACTCTACCTCCTTCAAAAACTCGTTAAGCCTTCTCCCATTGTACATCCCATCATAACGGACCGACCATTTGTGTACCGGTAAGCGGTGACTTCCGGTTAACTTCTCTAACCTACTATCTCAGTTTTTGGATCTAACGCGTTTATTTCCGGATTCCGCGAACTGTTCAACGAACTGCCCTTTTCTTTCAACCATTCCAAAAAATTTGAATGCTTCCCTTTTTTTCTGCTCACCTACTTTGTTCACTGCCTTGTCTATCTGTGTACTGTCGGTGATTTTGTACCGATCTTCCTGCAACCGATTTGCAGTTTGCTTTGCTTCCAAGGCATAGATGCGCTGTAACATTTGATCCACAACTGTTAACAACTCACTATTCTCTAGAATTAGCTTTTCCTTCTCCCTATCCGCCACGTTTTCTACATCACCACCCACAGCAAGATTTTTCATCCACTCCATCATTATGTTCCTCTCTTTCTCCTGGGTTTCTGCGCTCATCTTCATCCGAACTTATCTGCTCTACTCTCTCTTCTTCCGACTCTTTTTCTTCCTCTTCAACTTGGTCTATTTGGTTCTGCTCTCTCCGCGCTCGAATCAAGCTTTCATTGACGATGGCAAGTTCAGCCTCTCACTTCTGGGAGGTGGGACGTGATCGAATAGTACTCATTCAACATTCTCACACAATTCCCGGCAATCATCGCTAAACTATTCAAGTCTGCCTCTTCAACAACGTAAGCTTTCAGTCTTTCCATTCTAAAAAGGACATGGATTAACTTCGTTTTAAACTTTCGCTCTGGTGCTTTTTTCGATTTTCGGCCTTCCACTGCTCTTGTAACCTCATTCATTATTTCGTCACACAATCCTAACTCTTGTTCTACCGATTCGCTTACAAACCCAAACTCAACATTTCCCTGACCTTTTTCTATTTTCAGGCGATGTCGGAGTCTTCTCTCCAACTGACTACGCGGAGCATCCAGGTTTATGTTGCGAATTTGAAGTTCGTGTTCAAGCTCATCCACCGCTAAGTGGGCTGTATTCATCGCATGATACTGCGCTGCTAAATGAGAGTGTTCCATCGCTACGAAACGTCACAGGAATATTCTGAATAATAAAAATGTCAACTTAGAAACGAAATCAGTTTGCACATTGTTATTCCCGCTGTCCGAAATCGATTCACTCCACAAATGAAAATGTTTTGCGCGATAAAATATTTACTTTATTATAACTTGTTTTTTTAATCGATTTATCTCAATGGTGGATCACAATTCTCACGTTTACAGACAATCAAGACCCCTCAAAATCAACAAGTTGTTTTTCAAAAATGTTTCGCTCAACAGTGCTAGATTTTTTTAAGTGACACCGATCAATCCCGCTCAAGAACCTTGGAAGGTTTCCCAGAGACTTCTGCAATCAAGTTCCTGGTCTCCAAGTGTTTTTATATCGAACAATATTCGCGACTCTACTTTAACGTTGGGCGCCAAAGTGGTAACCTGGCGGGGTCGTTACTCCCAGCACTTATGAGACCCCCCTCTACACTTCTCAGGGAAGGCTTGCGATCGCGAACTATTGCCAAGAAAACGCTTGTTTGACCTTCAAGTAAAAACCCACTATATTTCCGGATATCGATGTCACTTTTTATTCTTCTGTTGGTTGAGCACTTTTCCCACTTTCTTAAGCTACTCCTACCTCGGGTGCCGATGGTGGCACTACACCTGCTGTTGTTTCGGGGCCCCTTCTGCTACTTCGCCGTCGTGCTCAGTGGTGTTCACAGTTTCCGTCGTAGCTCGCGGGGCGGCCACGGAATCTACGTTGGTTGTAAGCCCGCAGTACGCTCCGAGACCCTATGGGGTGCTATTGTGATATCCACATCGCTTGGACAGCGCTTCCACGCTGGGGTGTTATAATGATATTCTCATAGCTCGCTGGACCCTCTCAGGCGCTAGTATGACTCCATAGGGCGCAAGTATGATATTCACACAGCTCGTAGGGCGCTATTTGATTCTCTCGAGCGCCAGCATAACATTCCCATAGCACGCTGGGCGCTGTCAAACTCTCTAGATTAGCCTTATATTCTCAGCGCTCGCATGGCGCTCTCAGATTCTCTCTGGCGCCAGTATAATATTTCCATAGCTCGCAGGGCGCTAATCTGACATTCCCATAGTTCGTAGGGTACTCTCAGATTCTCTGGGGTACCAGTATCATATTCCCATAGTTCGAAGAGTGCTTCCATGCTCGCTAGGGCCTCAGTGTGATACGTAGTATCATAGCTCAAAGGGCGCTCTCAAGCTCTTCAGGGCGCTAAGATGATATTCACAAAACTCTCTAGGTTACTAGTCTGATGTTATCTTAATTTGCCGGGCGCTTACAAATTCTCAGGGGCGCTACTCTAATATTCTCATAGATTGCAGGGCGCTCTTAGATTCTCTCGAGCGCTTTTACGATATTCACATAGTTTGCAGGACGCTCTCAAACTCGCTATTCTAATATTCTCATAGTTCGTAGGGCGCTCTAAGATTCTCTGGAGTGCTAGTATAATATTCCCATAGCTCAGAGAGCGCTTTCGCACTCGATTGGGTGCTTTTCACAGCTCACAGGGCGCTAATATGACTCTATGGGGCGCCAGTACGATATTCACATTGCTCGCAGGGCGCTCTCAGAGTATCTCGGGCATCAGTTTGATATTCGCATAGGTCGCAGGGCTGTCTTAAACTCCCTAGGGCGCAAGTCCGATATTTTCATAGTTCGCACAGCGCTCCGAGACTCTAAGATTTTCTAGAGCGCTAGTATGATATTCCCATAGCTCGGAGAGCGCTTCCGCACTCGCTGGGGTGCTTCTCATAGCTCGCAGGGCGCTAATATGACTCTATGGGGCGCCAGTATGATATTCACATTGCTCACAGGGCGCTCTCAGAGTCTCTCGGGCCATAGCTCGCAGGGCAATCTGAAACTCTCTAGGGGACTAGTCTTATATTCTCATTGTTCGCAGGGCGCTCTTAGATTCTCTCAAACGCTTTTACGATATTCACGTAGTTCGCAAGGCGCTCTCAAACTCGCTGGGCGCTAGTCTGTTATTCTCATAGTTCGCAGGGCGCTCTAAGATTCTCTGGAGCGTTAATATGATATTCCCATAGCTCGGAGAGCGCTTCCGTACTCGCTGTGGTGCTTCTCATAGCTCACAGGGCGCTCTAAAGCTCCCTATGGTGCTAATATGACCCTATGAGGCGCCAGCATGATATTCACATTGCTCGCAGGGCGCTCTCAGTCTCTCGGACACCAGTTTAATATTCGCATAGGTCGCAGGGCTCTCTTTAACTCCCTAGGGCGCAAGTCCGATATTCTCATAGTTCGCACGGCGCTCCGAGACTCTATGGGGCGCTAGTTTGATATTCGCCTATCTCGCTGGGCGCTCTTCGATTCTCTGGGACGCTAGTATGATATTCCCATAGCTCGCAGGGCGCATTCAAACTCTCTAGATTACTAGTCTGATGTTCTCTTAGTTTACAGGGCGCTTACAAATTTTCTGGGGCGCTAGTTTAATATTCTCATGGATTGCAGGGCGCTCTTAGATTCTCTCGAGTGCTTTTACCATTTTCACATAGTTCGCAGGGCGCTCTTAAACTCGCTAGGGCGCTAGTCTAATATTCTCATAGTTCGTAGGGCGCTGTAAGATTCTCTGGAGTACTAGTATGATATTCTCATAGCTCGGAGAGTGCTTCCGCACTCGCTGGGGTGCTTCTCATAGCTCACAGGGCGCTAATATGACTATGTGGGACGCCAGCATGATATTCATATTGCTCGCAGGGCGCTCTCAGAGTCTCTCGGGCACCAGTTTGATATTGGCATAGGTCGCAGGGCTCTCTTAAACTACCTAGGGCGCAAGTTTGATATTCTCATAGTTCGCACGGCACTCCGAGACTGTATTGGGCGCTAGTATGAATTTCCCATATATTGCAGAGCACTTCCACACTCGCTGGAGAGGTAGTATGATATTCCCATGGCTCGTCTGGCAATTAGATAGGTGGGCAATAAACTTTCCAAACTTACAAGGCGCTTTCAACCGGTTTCAGTATCTTTGGGGTGCATATAAATGAGTATTTAATCTTATGAGGCGGTAATAATCTATCCTAAGTTGCAGGGCGTTTTCAGGCTCTATGGGTCAGTAGTATGAGTATGTTGAGCTAACGGGTAGGTAGTATGCTCATGGGACGTTATGCGAATAGTCTATCCTAACTTGCCGGGCGCTTTCAGATTTTCTGGGGCGCATATACTATATCTCTTTGGGGCGTTGGTATGAGTATTTGATCTCATGAGATGGTAATGAATAGTCTATCCTAACTCGTAGGGCGCTTCCAAGCTCTCTGAGGTGCATATGGCGTATTTATGTGGGAAGCTAGTATATTTTCTAGCTCAGGCGCAATGAAAAATCAAACTGATTAAAAAGAATTTTTGTTAGGTGCTTTTATGGTGTTCATAGTGAATAGTTTGAATGTTTGTGGGTGCAGTAGATGATACGTTAGCCAAACACGCAGGGTACAAATACACTGATTCAACCATCATGTAGGTTTGTCGTGCACTTTTATAAACATACTATAAATGCTTTTAAAATTTAATCATTGGCTTGCGTGTAACACCCGTTTTTTGTGCGAATTTAATACTGTACTGACGAATGAAGCCATCATATTGATAACGATTTTAGCGCAATCCATTTTTTGCATGCCGAGGTATTAATACAATTTACTTGAACCTTTATTATGTGGTTAATAAAGACCATGTCTTAGCCCCTCCACTAAATCGCTCAAAAAGCTTTGATTTTTTTTGTTAATTGTAGAAGATCATGTCTCTTAAGGCACGCATCTGCTCTCATTGCATAATCACTGATACACTGATTTCAAAATATCCCTTTTTCAAAACAACTTTAATGATGAATACAATAATTACTCATCTGTCAAACGTTCTATCATATCATTTATGTGTTGTATACCATGTTTAAAATATATGTATTAATAATATTCTTTAACCCTCAGAAAGGCAAGTGGTCTCAGAGGCACGGCTGGTTACAATCCACTAATTTGAATAAACTTGTAATTATGAACAGAAATGATGGAGCTTTTTCGGGCTTTCAATTCCGTCCAAAGAAAAAATAGACTGCACAATGATGCGTGGGCGGCACTTGAAAACTTAATTTGCTGTAATGAACACATAAAATAGTCGAGATGCACAGTAAACTGGCTTGAGCTATTTTAGCTTTAAAAAAAATCGCAATATAAAAAAACGAGAGAAAACATAGATTTGAACTCACGTCCTTTAAGTTGATCTGCTATAACGTTACTAACTAAACTATATATACATTTCGAAATCGACACAATATAGCCCATCAAGTAAAGTATGAAAATATTTTATCATTCATTAATTTCAGGAGTTCGGCAAGGGAGAGCTGAATAGTAACAGCAACTAAAGAATACGAAAGTTTAGCAACTTTGATAACCATTGAAGTATCTAGTTATTCAAACGCGATAATTGCCGATGATCAGCAGTTCTATCAACTTCCTAACACTGTGATGATGTAATATTGTAACTTACAACTTGTAAGGCAATGCAGCAATGTTGTTCTTTCAGAATAGTTTTGTCTCTTACTGGCTCGATCGACAGTCACTCGGTTTTCATGTTTTCTCGAGCATCTGATGCTTAGAGCACTTGTCAATTTTTCCCATTGTTACAACGTCTTTCGTTGCGATTTTAAGTTCCAATTCTGGGTGTTCAACATATTGAATGTAAAATGAATTCTAGGAAAAATATATCCAGTATATCCATCTACAAGAAGGCCCACTACCATTACTTTTACAAAGGGTAAATTGCCTATTCTCACCCTATTAAGGAAGGTACCTCACTAATTCATTAATTACTCGGCCTACTATCGATGGAATGCGTATGAATTGGCATCAAGAGCTTTGCTTCGTTGATTAGAATCAATCTAATAATACAAATGCCCTGAAAACAATGAAATGCTCGTGTTTGAGCGCAACGAAAATTCGGATTTAGTGCCTCAATTGTCGCCCAATGCGTTGAACAAAGATGGCAAATAGAAACATGGTGAAAATAAGCTCATTACCCTATAAGTTAATGGTATGGGTAACGGGGCGTTGGAGCGGGACAGAACGGTTCGAACGGTACATATTAGAGACAGCAACGCCATGTTCGCGCTAAAATTATAAAGTGATTGAATCCCAATAACGACCAACAAAAAAAAATTTAATTTTTTTTTTCAGGGTGAATAGGCAATTTTGTTACCCTAAAGGATGAATTTTTAATCGGTTTGATCGTATCTCTAACCGTTTCTGCAGAATTCCACAAATGGCGCGCAGTATCTCAAAAGGTAGACAATCAGTGTTTGCCTCAAGTAACGTTAGGAGAAAGGTGACTTTATTAGCCTCACAAAATCATGTTTCCATAAAATCATTTTACTGACTGATTCTATTTAATAAGCCAATTGTTATTTGGAATATTAAATGCGACCTAGACCTGCTATTTCGATGCTGTAGACTAATTATTTTGTGATATGACAATCTGATAAAATTAGAAGTTAACAAAAAGAATACTGGACAAATTCGAAAAATTGGATTCCTCAAAGTACAATATCAGTCAATAAGATCAGTTTGAAGGTATTTATAATTAATAAACAATTACGCAAATGCAAAAATACATTACATAACATCACATTAATATATTGACTTGCGGTTTGAATATTGAAAAAGATGGGTGGGTAATGTCAGAGACATAACCGGAGTGAAGTAGAATACACTTTAGATCGGTAAATTCTGCTCTGGAATAAGCAATTTCTATGCGATTTTGTCGACTTTAGCACATTCATAATTTATTTGGAGTATTTTTGGAATTACAATGACAATTTGCAACATTCTTTGAAAATATTGATGAACTTTTATGAATGAAGGCACGCAAACGAGCGTTTAACCGTCGTCCTACTACCAGCATCAGAGAAGTAGCAGATCAGCATTTTTCGCTACATGGCCTGTACCAAACAGACTGCTCGTAAGTCCACCGGAGGAAAGGCTCCACGCAAGCAGTTGGCAACAGCCCCCTGGCAACCCTATACCATCATATGGAGTTTGAAAGCGACCGACATATATGGGGCGTTATAGCTATAAAGCCCCAAACAAAGAATTATGTTCGGCACTATGCTCGATATTCAAGCATTCCACACGACGTTTTGCATCTTGTGGGATGATTTAATATCATATCATTAAGAAAATCGACATTTTGTAACTAAATACAGCTTCTAATCATTCGGTTCAAAATCAATGTTTTGCCTTTCATAGCAGTGATGCTGGCTGTACAGAGACGTCGTCCTTGACAGGGAGCTGGTTGGCAACGAAGGCCGCGTAAAAGTGCCCCAGTCACGGTTGGCGTTAAGAAGCCTCATCGCTACCGAACAGAAACTGTCGCCCTGCGAAAAATTCACAGCTATCAGAAAACGAGCGGGCCTAAATTGTGACCCAAAATAAACCACAAACCAACAAGTTGTTTTCAGGACCAGCCAATTATAAAGTATTATTATTATACATGAAATTTTCCATTGCCTTACAACCTCTTTCCTCTCGGCTTGAATTACTATCAATCTTGATGATGCTGTGCGGCGGGGGCACTAGTTTTGATTATAGTGGAATTTTTTTTTGGCTGTGCTGTTTTCAAGGAAGTTGTAGTTGAATTCAAAATAAAATGATTTATTTCTATTGTCAGAGATGGACCTTCCAACGAAAACTAGTCTGGCTCGCTTGGAATCGAATTGTATGAACCAACCACTGCTTTCACAAAATCTGTTATTTTCAGTAATTGAACATTCTACACAACTAGTCACAACTATTTCCAATCAGCGCAAAAATCGAAGGTTTTCATTCAGTACAATAGCAGATTTTCACTTTTAGAAAAACAGGCAACATTCTGGCCGAAAATTTTGAAACGGAGCACCTATATCGAAACGTTAGAAAACGTTCGATTTTTGTAAATTGAATCATTACACTAACCTGTCTACAAATCACACAAATAACTTTTATTTTGTGCCATTCTACGTGAAAGCGACGGTATCGTTCATAAGTGGCTCACTTACCATCCAACGCTCTTGACAAGCACTTTCTGATGCTTGTAATAACAAAACTTCAATTTCATTCTTTGTCGATAAATTGATGGCCCTGAAAAGGGCCTTTTGTTTGGGCAGTGTTCGAAATTTACTTGGAGCTGGTGTATATGGTAACAGTTTCGGTGCCATCGAAGACGGCGTGCTTTGCCAACTCTTCTGACAGCAGCAAACGGACGGCGGTTTGAATTTTGCGGGAGATGCTGCAAACGAACTGCTGCATGCTGATGCTGGAAACGAACTGAGCGTGAGCAACAGCATGCTGAGTTTTTATACCTGATTACAGCACAATGTAAGCTCGTCCTTTTTTGTGTTGTCCTCAATATGTGTTCTTCGTAGCTCCACCCTTTCGTTGGTCGACCACATATTTTTGATAAAGAACAAAATTGAAATTGTGTTTCCAATACGGAGATTATCGAACACTCAGGGTAAAGAGAGGCGGCACTTTAGTAAAATATTTGAGAATTGAAACCTTTTTTGAATGCGCATAGTAAAAATGTTTTCCACTTCACTCCAGTTTCTTTCTGACCATATTTGCAATTTGCGTACTGAAATAAATCATAATTTAGGATTTAACCACAGACAAACAGACGTAACAGCTCGAAGAAAATTCTAAAAAAATCATCGCCCACGGTATACTAGCGACATCTGTTGAACACATTGCACAAAATGTGATTCTGGCAACCATGGGACAACATTTTTTTTCAATGGAAGTACTGGCAACAATACTCACACCGCTTGTCAATTGCAAGATAGTAGATGAAAGGTAGGAGCATTGTTGCAGTTGCTATATTTGAAGAACGAAATAGAAAAATCGCCTATGTCACGTACTTAAATTTTCCATGGCATAATTATTGCAATTGACAAATTTAAAGAATGCAGAGCTACGACTTCATTTTTAAAACCCAACACAACCATTTATTGTTACGGGAAATTAAGCAACAACAAAATTGTTTTTCTTTTCGTGTGAAGAAAACAATTTTTGTCGTCAATTGGCCGTATGATTGATTTTTGTCTCTATTTACTTTTCTTTGCCGTCGCTCATTTGGAATCCCGGAGACATCTTGTACTCTTTATTTTATTTTCCATGCTAGCGTTTACTTTTACTATAAGAACAAGGCTATGTAGCCTATTTTTAAAGAGTCGGCTGTGCTATCGAGGTCATCATTGGATCAAGATCACGGAGATACAACCCCTAAAATTTCCTTGCCAATATCAGGATCAATTCACATCAACGATTTCATTTTTAACGCTTTCTGTAGGTGAAGACTCATTATGTAGGCTATGGAAGAGTTTAATTTTGTTACAACTTGGAGAACGTTCCGGTAGAAAGCTCATTCGCTTGAAAATTGGCTGGGTCTCCAATTGTCCAGTGGGTGCTTCGTCTTGGATGGTAATGAGCAATCGCCGTAGGAAAATATAATTTAATTCTTTTGGTCCTGAAAATGACCCTTTCGGCGATGCTGTTGGGTTGCGACGGATCATTAAATATATCTAGATTGAATATGGTCTAAGCATATCTTCAGTTTTCGTAACTCCTGCACCATGCCAAAGTTGAATTTTTCCGTCAGTTCCGCGGATCGACAAATTCGAATCCATCGCATACATCCGGTTAGATTCGTTACGCCGAACCAGTTAAATTGGCAAGATCCTAAAATGTATCTGCTCACCAATCAGCGTCGTGCAGGAAAATACGAAATAATTTTTAACAATTCTTGCCTTGGACACTTCGACAGGAATGCATTTCACATTTCTGGACCATTTTGTTTGTTTTGGTTTGCATAAAATGAAAATGGCGGTTATGTTCTTGGGCAAGACGATACAAGATGTCACATTGTTCCAAGTATAAGTACTATTGCCATATTTCTTCGATAAAACCGATAAAACAAACGGAAAACATAAACAAACGGTAGTGGGCTCTTCTGTTGCCAGAGGTTTTGATTCGGTTCAGTCATAATTATTTTTATCGATAGTTTCGATATAAAAAAGTGTCCCTAAGTGTTCGAATCGGAAGATCCGTGGTGAAGTTCGGCCTTTTCTCTCTTTTCATCGTGCGCTAAAGAATCAGGACGCTCGTTCGGATCTTTATGTTTATTAAGTTTTATTTTTTGTGTTTCGAATTCATCTCGTCAATAACTAGCACCATCTGGGTGTCTAGTTAGACGATGTATCTTAACTAGTACCCAAATTAGTACTAGTTAGACACAAAAAAATTCCAAACAGTTCACACGACACATGTGAACGTTCAAAGCAACTGACTTGTCCCTAGTGATGTCCCGGGAAGCAAGCACAGAGGCTCAGGTTTGCTGACGAGAAAGCGAAAACGAACTCTTGTTTTATGGCTCGGGAGCCAAACGCCTTGCATTATGCAATATTAATTCCCATAAGGGAAAATTGGATTAAACCACTTTGCGCGTTAAGGGCACAAAACCTAACTTAAATTAAGTTTTATTTTTTGTGTTTCGAATTCATCTTGTCAGTTAGTTACTGACGAGACTGCACCATCTGGGCGTCTAGTTAGACGATGTTTACTTATTTTATGGGTCACGGACACTTTGTTTCATTTGACATGTATAAAACTAGAAAAACTCTAGAAAGAGAAATGCGGAGACTCCATTTTGGATCGATTGGATTCGCGTTTAGCTGTCAAAAAACGAATCCAATCGAACATTGCCTATCCTTATAACATTGGACGTGTTGCCATACAATACCGGGGCATATGTTGCCAAAAATGCTGTTTTTCTCTCCGCAGTTCTCTTACTAGAGTTTTTCTATATAAAACTAATGCACTTAAAAGTGACGAATGTTCCCACCTTTCTTTCCCTTCATCTTGGTTTTCGGGTGCTTGCGGTAACGAAGCTACACATTATGGCTATGTGTCAAAATCGCTTCACAAGCGCCACGCTCGGTGAAATGGCGCATTTTTCATAATTTAAATCGACCGTTTTTCTGTGGGCGATGAAAATTCATCTCGTGTTACGTCTGTTTGTCTGTGATTTAACCCAAATTGCTCTCCAGGAAGAAACAGTCCATGAAACAGAAAATGCAAACTTATTCTTTGAAATGATTTTGGTGGCCCTGAAAACGGCCTTTTTTATAATGATACAAGTGAGTTCTACCTTTTCAACTTCCAAATCCATACAAAATGCGTCCCTGCCGTTTCAGAGTATAGACGACATTCATTGCGGTTTTGCGCTTGGCGTGTTCAGTGTAGGTCACAGCATCTCGGGTGACATTTTCCTGTACACCATCAGCATTCGTAGATTAAAACGGAGATGCATTTTACACCACCACGACGAGCCAGACGCCAAATGTTTTACATTTTTCTTTTTATAGTGTTGATATTGGATTTATATCTAATGCATTAGAGATATGAAGCACTGTTGTTTTTTGTATACTTGAAATTTCTTATAACTACTTCACCTAAACCTTAACCTATATTATCCTAATTTGTTACCTATATAGTGTTCTAATGATTTCATGATCCGAAGATAAGCATTTCTCTCTGAATGCAGTCTTGTCTTTTTCAATTTTTTCCTCTAATGTATTTTGTTCTGCTAGTGCATGTACGAGAGATGTTCGTGTCCAAGGGGGGAGGTTAAATATCATTTTTAGAAATTTATTCTGGATAATTTGGAGCTTATTCCTATGGCACTTGGCGCATTTTGTCCAGATGGGTGATGCATAAGTTATTACCGGAAGGACTATTTGTCTGTATATGGCTAGTTTGTTTGTGGTGGATAGTTTGGATTTTCTGTTGATTAAGGGGTACAGTGATTTCAGAAGGATATTGCATTTTGTAATCGTTTTGTTCACATGAGCATTGTAGAGAAGTCTCTGGTCCATGGTTAAGCCAAGATATACTGCCTCTTTGGACCATTCAATTTGGTTTCCATCGATTTGAACTTTTACGCTATCGGGCGGAACAAGTCTCGGGGATTTAGAGTGGGGAAATATGATAGTCTGTGTTTTGGTTGGGTTTATACATATCTTCCAGCTATTAAGGTATTCGACTATTGTATTCAGACCTCTCTGTAGCTTAGCCACAAGGGCACGAATCACTCGGCCGTTGTATATGAGCGAGGTGTCATCTGCAAACTGAGCCAGTATACCTCCATCCGGAAGGGGGGGGGGGGGGGGGGGATATCATATGTAAATATGTTGAACAGTATTGGACCAAGAATGCTGCCTTGGGGAACTCCTGCACAGATGTTGAATTTTTCAGAGGGCACATTGTTCAAGTGGACTTGGAATTCTCGTGTTGCCAGATAGCTCCTTATTATCTTAATAAGGTAGGAGGGAAAATTAAGGCGGCGCATTTTATATATTAAGCCATCATGCCAGACATTGTCAAATGCCTTTTCAACATCCAACAATGCCATGGCAGACGTCTTGGATACAGCTATGTTTCTGTGAATTGTGCTGTTGACTCTAACCAGCTGATGGACTGTGGAGCGGCCCCTTCTAAACCCAAATTGTTCGTCGGGAAGGATGTTGTTTGTGTCTGTAAACTCTATCAGACGGGACTGAATAACTTTCTCAAATAGTTTCGATAGTGCTGAGAGAAGACTGATAGGTCGATAACTTTTTGGGGTGGTAGGGTCTTTGCCAGGCTTCAGAATCGGGACAACTTTGGCTACCTTCCAACAGGTGGGAAAATGACCAAGCTCCAGGCATTTGTTAAATATTACGGCAAGATGCTGAAAGGATCGTAGGCTGAGATGTTTTAGCTCAATGTTAAATATGCAGTCTAAGCCAGGAGCTTTCATATTTTTAGTTTTTTTGATGGCAGCTAATAATTCATCCTCGGAGATAGTTTGTTCAACCGCAAGTATAAAGGGGGTATTATCAAAAATTTCGATGTCTTCCGCAACGACAGACTCGTATGGGCTGGCCATACCTTGCCCAAGATTATGGGAGCTGACAATATGTTGACCAATAGCAGATGCTTTTTCAGTTGGGGTTATAAGCAGGGAATCACCACTCTTTAGGGGAGGGATCGGCTTCGGCCTGTTTCTAAGTAGTTTAGATAATTTCCAGAAGGGTTTCGAGTGGTTTTCTAGGTTGCTTAGTTGCTGCGAAAAGTTCCTATTCCTAATTTCATCGATTCTTTGTCTAATTTTTTACGTTTTACGTTTTCTTTGTCTAATGATACGAGTTAAGTTGTTAGCTGAAGTTTTCTTGTCAAGAAGTCCAGTTCTCTGGAACTGTCTGCGATATATGTTTCGTAACCTAATTAAAGTTTTGGTTGTGGGATCAATACAAATAGACTTACTGGACACAGGAACTTTGCGGATGTTCATCTCTCGGGCAATGTCGATGGCACGCCGGACTTGTTCCAGCATACTTTCGATGTCCTCCGTTGTTTCTGGATGATGATCGTAGTTGATGTTGTTGTCGACGCAGCGCTCGAACGCCGCCCAATCGACATGATGGTAATCACGCCGAGTTCTCCTTTGGATGTTGACGCTGGTCCCAACTTCGACCACCACAGGGTAGTGATCGGAGCTAAGATCTTCGCAGATGACGGGATGTGAGATGTGTTCAGCAAGGTTGGTGATGAATATGTCAATGATGGAGCCGCATCCCGATCGCGCAATGTACGTTGGGCTGTCAGGGCTAAGTATTGTGTAGAAGCCATTTTGGAAGTCGTCGTTCAGCACTAACCCGTTTCTGTTGCATCTGGAATTTCCCCAGACTTCGTGTCTGGCGTTGATGTCGCCAGCGATGATAAATCTGCTCCGCCTTCTCGTTAGTTTCTGAAGATAATTTTTCATTTGTGTTGTTGTACCTTGGCTCGCCGAGCACTGCCTAGGGCAGTACACAGCAATGAGGATGATTTTGCCAACCGCCGTTTCCACTTCCACCCCGAGCGCTTCAATAAATTTTGTACCGAAATGAGGAAGTACCATAAACTTTTTACCGCTTCTGAGAACGATCGCAACACCACCACCCCTAGAGTGTGTTCGATCCAGACGCACTACTACGTAATTCGGGAGAGAGAACGTAGTCTCAGGAGTCAGGTGGGTCTCAGTGATGAAACCCAGGTCAATATTCTGCGTTCGAAGAAAGTCCGCTAGCTCTATTTGTTTTGCACGCACCGAACGGGCGTTCCAATCACTATTCGCAGTGGCTCACACACCGTACTGAATTATGAAGGTACCGAGCACTTGGATCTGCTCGCTTTTCGTCTTGCAACCACGGAGCGCAGAGCTCATGTCGACGAAAATCTTCATTAACTCTGTTGCACTAAAGAGCGGGGCAGAGCTAGTGGTTGGGGCAGCTTCAATTGGTTTGAAACCAGGAGGGGTAGGACGTGGATCCTGCAGTGTTGTCAATCGAGACGAGATATTGCTCAGTTTCGGGAAATTCATACTATTCAGCTCAGGCACGGGGGGAACCGTCTTAGTTGCATGCCGCCCAGGGCGATTTGTTGTTGTCGCTTGCTGTCTTATCTTCAGGAACTCGATACGCTTCGGGCAGGATCGTTCAGTTGCTTCGTGAGAACCTTTGCAATTTGCACAGCGTGGTGTATCGTCACTGGCGATAGCACACTCGTTGGTGGCGTGATTCGAGCCGCAGCGATTGCACCGGCTTAACATATGGCAGTTCCGGGCACCGTGTCCAAAGTGTAAACAGTTGATGCAGTGAGTCACATCTCGTCGTTTATTGCGATAGTGTTCCCACTTTACAATAACATGGTCAATAGCCTTCAGCTCTTTCAGCTTTTTTAACGTTGTAGTACCTTTCTTAAAATGTATCAGGTACAGGGCATCTCTAAATGTGCGCTTGTCTTCTTCGCGTCGTTTCATCCTGTGTATTGCCACCGGTGGCACGCCAAGGCCGACCAGCAGTTGCATCAGAGAATCTTCACTTACTAACGGTAGTCCTCGCAACACCACTTTATACGGCTTATCACCCGGTTTATCGTGCGTAAAATACTCTGCCTTTATTTGACGTAGGTATTTTTCCACCAAATCATATTCCTCCTTAGAGTTGCATAGCACCTTGATGCCGAAGCGACACAGTTTGAAAGTTGGATTCATTTTCAATGCGTGAAAAGCTGTTCGCAGTGAGTGGTAATCACTATTAATAACCACCAGGGGCGGTAACTTTGTTTTTCTGTTGATGGTTTGCCAATTAGTTTCGTCACATTTGTCCGGATCAGCATCCGGGTTGATATCGCAGTCCAGTGAGGCGTACGTGTTCCCTGATATCATTGATACTTGGCTAGTTGATGATGGGCTGGATGCAGCAGCATCTTTTTTCCGCTTACGGCCGGAACGATCCTTCCTCCGTCCTCTTTCGCGTTCAGCCGCCTTCTGCGACATACTACTTCTTCCGTAAATCTTCTGTATAAAAAAAATATTCGTCCGTTCACAGTCAGAGCAAAACGTAGAATGGTGTTCGGTGATCATACAAAACAAGCTCGCGTGACCTGTATATATAACATTCCCGTATGTAATGAAACGCTTACATGCTCCTTTTTGACGACTCTGCGTGGAATATGCTGGCAAATTGCGCATTTTCTTCGCTGTTTTCGAAGGATTTTATGAAAATCCTTGTTTCGATTTATTTATAGTAGTCGCAGTAGTTCCGAAATTTAATACGAAATACGTGCACAAATTTCCGATCAGATAGTGCAAAAATATTGCGATTTCGTCCAGTAGAACGGAAGATATTCGCATTTCAAACCTGGGAAAATTTCTTAACTGAAATTTTTGAAACGGGACCCCATATTGAAACGTTAGAAGTATTCTACTTCAAAAATCATAATTTTGTCATAAAAAACCCTAAAGCTTTGGCGGTCTGAGGGAGTGGGAGCTAGAAAACTGGAACTTGTGCTTCTAATCAAACAAAACATTACGCTGCTCACTACACTACAGTGATTAAATCATGACAATATTATAACCGATTTGGTTAACCCAACATTTATTCATACATAGAATCTCGACATCAACATACCATGATCAGCCTCTTCATGACTTTACAAGTGTTCTCAACAAATTCCTTTGTTGGTATTAGAATTAGCTACAACTTTACTGAATAGAGTAAGTCTCTATTTGAATTTGTTTGGAATCGAAAAAACGCGTTTGGAAATAACGAAAATTTTCCGAACTAACCGCAAAACCAATGGTTTAGATGCTATTAATACAGAGCACAAAAATAACATTTTAAAACTCTACACTGTTTATGTTCACTAAACAACCAAAAGTTTACAATTTCGTTTACCATAAGCAATTGCGAAAAAATATTATTCTGCTTAAAATTTCAGATATAGTAAGTATCTCAGAGCTAATGAGTATTCAATAGAAAATTCAGCCAAACTGCAGCAAGTTCTACTGTCCATGATCACAAATCATTTCCATAAAAATTAATAATCCCAAATATATGACAAATATGTGATCATGAACAGTATATTGCAGGTGAGTAAGTTTGGCGATATCTGTCATTAAACACAAGAAAGACAGAGTCTGCGGACCTGGAGCGCATTTTGATTGCACCCAAAAATGTTTGAACGGAGCATCCAGCGATAATGATAGTAATACCAAATACAAATTTACAAAACATATTTGTATTTGGTAATACCATCATAAACCTAAAAGCTTAGAATATAACTTTGTCAAAAATGCAATAAAGCGTGCAACACGCCAGAAATAACAGATATGTCATAACCGGGAACTTTCCCTTATTATTTAATACTATCGATTCCGCTTACAGACAGCAAAAAAATCAAGAGTCAAAACTAATACCCTTCAAATCTGGCTGTTTATGACGATAACATCTGAACATTAAGGCCACTTATGTTGCTATGCTAGTTGCATCAGTCATTTTACAACAATTATAAAGAAACCTGTAAATTTTCATTGAATCTGATGTAGTAAAACGTGTCGTTCAAATATATCTAACAAAAAGCATCTTTCAAATATAACATTGCGATATGAACATCCCATCGTAATTAGAAAAAAAAGAACCAGAGAAAAAACAGGAAGGTAGCGGAATGGGCTTGAACCGGCCAATTACCACCAACCATTTGTTTACTCCGTAGCGCGTTTTCGAACCATACCGTACCAACAGACAGTCACTTGGTTGAAATATAACATACATGAACTTCTTCTGAGTGCATAAGTTCACCGAGTTACGACTAGTAATTTTAGGGGAATTACGAATAAAACCGATCCCCTGCGACTTTCTCCATAAATAATTTTTTTCTTCATTTTATTATGACAGGTTATTATTTGTACGATGATGTACAGCATTTGAAGACAAATTAAACTTTCATTAGTACGTCAAATGTCACAAAAAACAAAACAAACGACAGCAATGTTAATCGTCCGGATGTTAGATTTTGCTGGTGGATGTTATGGTTTTAATCAAATTAACCCTCTAGTTCCCAACACCGCCTCTAGGCGGTCCACAGTGGCGGATTTGCCTAAAAACCTGGCCAAAAGTCGAAAATTCCATGCTAGTACATTGGGTTCTAGTACATATATTGTCCTTCAGACGGTGCTGCCGCATGCTATTGTAAGTGAAACGCTCCAAAATTTCCATATTTGAGGTGTTGGCATATCCAAACAGTTTAAACCATCGCGTTTTGCTCATTTTTTTTATCGAGCGCTCGAAATATCAGTATTATTCAAATGTAGCTGGATTTTGATAAAACTGCCGGTTTCTAAAATGGAATAATGAAAAGTTATGCTAACGGTATGTACTTTATTTATATGTATTGATGTCAAAAGATATTATTTTGTTTGTTTATAGAAAATGTCAATAACTTTCACGATTTTGTGGCAGACGGTTTCAGCACACATTTTTGCATTCTTGAAATACTTTTTTTGTTCACGTATGTCCACTATGTTTCAAGGCAATGGTAACCTCGAGCTGATCGGACATAGCTGGCTTAAAAAGTTTTTTTATTCTGTCAATTTCATTTTGCTGCTCGGAGCTAAGCTCGACGAAACAGGACGAAGTATATTCGGGGGATTCCTCAGCATTTATTTGAAGAATGCGAGTTTCATTCATGGAAATGTGAATTTTGAATGCCTTAAAAAAATCCATACCGGCAACACATTCGACTGAAAGATCGTCTACAATAGTCGTTTCCAGAACCTTTGTTTTGTCGTTAAAACAAAACGGCAGATAAACGCTACCCATAACCTGAAGTTGGTCTCCTGAAGCACTAGTAAGACATAGGTTGGATGGATGAATTCTAGTATTCGGGTTTCTCCAAATACGGGAGGTTTGGGTAGAAATCAAAGTCTTTTGACTTCCACTGTCTAGCAGTGTTTTGATTGAGTTATTATAAATGGTAGGTTGAATATAAGGACGATCATCGGAAATGACAGATAATACATACTTTTCTGATGATTCCTGTCCTTTGTAATAGTCGCAGTCGGATATAGGCTCATACCCTAATGTGAAAAGTGTGGTTGTTATTTGGTCGTGGGAATCAATTTCGCTGTCATCTGACCCAGATTCGACAACTACTTGGATGGGCCGGCCTCCCGCCAGCGTTGTTCGTTTTTTGAACAAAAAGGGCATTTATGAGTAGGAAAACCCGTAAACCCACATGCTTGACAATGAACCTTATAGGGCTGCGTACATTTCTCGGTCGTGTGCTGCTGACTGCGACAATTGAAACATACGAACTTATCGTTCAATGGTACATGAGTGCGGATTTGCGCTTCTATTCCTCCTCCTTCGTTTTGTTTGGATGGGCCCGGTTGGGGACTTGGAATCTCCCGCTTATTGTTTTCTTGCTTCGGTCGATCAGTCTGCTTGGAGCTATCTTCTTTGTTCCGCTCCTCTCGATTGAACGGTCGCTTGCTGTTTTTATTCGCAAAATTGCCTCCTTTGTTTTGGTGCTCTTGGCGGTTTTGATTTTCGCGGTTGTTGGGTCCTCTATTTCCATGGAAGGGGTTCGGTCCTCTCCCTCCCCGTTGGTTTGGGTTTCCTCCATTTGATGAATGGTCGGAGGCTTCTACCGCGTGAGCTTGAGCCTGGTTATAAGGTTTGGAGAACAGATATGTATTGGTAGCGTCAATTTCTTGTCCCGCCCGTTGCAGCGCGTGAAGATCATGTATTTCCCATCCAATAAGTGCACGCTTGTATTCCGGTTTAAGATTCCTGCGCACTGTTTGAGCTATTTCTTGTTCCGATACCGGCTTGGTCAGGCTTTTGAATTTCTTCTCTATATCGAGGGAAAATTCTAGAAAACTTTCGTTTTTCTGCTGTCTACGTTGATATATTTCGAGCAGCACGAAATGATCCAAATCAGGGTGCCGGAAAGTGGTTTTCAGACTCTCAATTAGCTGTGAATAAGTAGTAAACCGATGCTTGTTGCTGGTAAACCACATTTTTGCTTTACCGGTTAGCAAATTACCAAATGATCTT
Source organism: Topomyia yanbarensis (assembly GCF_030247195.1). NCBI lineage: Eukaryota > Metazoa > Arthropoda > Insecta > Diptera > Culicidae > Topomyia > Topomyia yanbarensis. The sequence continues at coordinate 82,829,042 of NC_080670.1, read as the reverse complement.
AACAGTTCTGGTTCGGAAATTTGTTCCGCTGTGGTCCAATCATTAACTTCCCATAAGAAGTCATTTAATCCTATTCCACGATCTTCGCCAGCGTACTTCATGGGCCATTTTACCACTGGAATGGTCTTCACACGATTTGGGAGGGAATTGAAGTGGTAATCTCGACAAGGATTTAAGCTAGGGGTTGTTACTGGCGGAATATTTCTACGAAGGTCCATACCGAGTATATCTGCTGTGGGTGGTTCCACCCTTGAAGAACTAACTCTCGAATATGGTGGGTTAGAGGTACGGTTTACATATGGGTTCTGTGAAAAAGATGTAGGGGACTGTGATTGAATATTAAGGTTGACATTTTGTGTAGAAGGGATTTCATATGGGTTCGGGTGAATAGAAGAAGACTCTGAGTGAAACGGGTTTAGGGGGATTTGATAATGCGGATTGGAATAATGCATAAATTCATTTGGGTCTGACCACTGTGAAGATACAGGATGAAGACTGGAAGGGTCGTGCGACAATGGAATATTAGTGGCATCTGTTCAGTACGATGTATATACTGGTGGATCGTTGATAGTCTCGTACCTAATGTAACCTGTGGATCGAACAACGTTCGTCACATCACTAAGCGACGGCATATGCGGTCGCCCTGTATAAACACCACTTGTTAAATTCACTGGCTCATTTTCTAAATCTCGTAATGTATCAAAACGCACTTGTCGTGATTGATGGACACGAGATGACACTTGATAACGGGGAGTCGACCATATGGGTGGTAATGGTCCCCACGTCGCATACGAAACCGTTGTTGCACTTGTCACTACTGTTGAATGCGAAGCTGACACCGACGCCTGCCCGATAGCTAAATTACTTAAGCCTATTATTGATTCTACTTCTTGATTAATCTGTGTGTTAGAAAAGGTATTATCCTGATTTGGAATGAAGTTGGGTATATTATTTGAGGGCTGAGGTAGAACTGCAGACACCTCATTCGCTAACGATTGTTCTGTTGAAGCACTAGACATGACAGGCACATCAGATGCCAATGAAATTAAGTCAGCTGCATTATTATTAATTTGCGCTTGGGCGGTGAGACTTGCAGCTCCTTCTATAATGGGGAAAGAAGGTGTAGCAGGAGGCGGAGGAATTGTCTCTCGAGTCTCGAAATATTCTAAATAGGTTTGAATAACTTTAGAGAAAATCCAATTTGCATCATTTGCCCACTCTCGTGTTCCAAAAGTTTTCCTGAATAATTTTAGTCGATTGTATAAATGCAGTAATCCAGTCTTGGACCTATCTTTCGCTAAATCATCCGACCCCACCTCATTCCAAACTCTTTCCAATCTACTGCGACAGATGAGAATTTCTGTCCTCGGGTCTCGTTTGTACACGTAAACTCGCCTTAAACCCTCTATTTCTTCCCGAAGTGAATTTTTTAATTTTCGGCGATTTACACTCATACCACGATCTTTATCTTTCAGCTGGTTTCTAATTTCCAACTCGAAAAAAAGCTCTTCTTCTGTAAGAAAAGATAATGAGATTTGCTCTAGATACGCTTTGTCTAAATTCGCCATGGCGCCCCTTGCAATCTCAAACTATATAACAGAATGTACAAAATCGTCCTCGCGTGTCGCCCTGATCTGCACAATTAACAAGCTGAAAGTGTGGATCGAATGATCAAAATATGACTCGACCGAACGATGAAGGACAAAAGAACACGGAATCGATACAATTTCTGTGTGGGATGATCCATAAATGACGTGGCATTTTTTGAGTGATTTTTAACACCCCCCTCCCCCATCGTAGCATTTCGTCACAAAATTCCATATACCCCCCCTGATAATTACGTAGCTTGACGGTAACCCTCACCCCCCTCGTTGTCCCCGTAAAAAATTCAAAAAAAATCAAAAACGATGTTAGTTAGATGAAACGGGTAAGATTGTCGTGACAGCAGGTCAACCCCTATTCCCCTTTAAAAAAGCTACGTAGCATGACATGACCCCCTACCCCCCCTGTCATCACACATCATCACAAAATACAAAACTCCTCCCTCCCCCATATAATGCTACGTCATTTATGGATGGTCCCTTACCCCATGCATACCGCCAACTTACCCCGAGGCTGGGGTAAGTTGGCGGCTTTTCCGCGTTACTTTTTTGTCTCTAGAAATTAAGACAACGTATCAAACATTTTAATAAAATTCAGAGATGTTGCCAAAAGTCTACTATTTCATGCAACGTGTTCTATTTTGCAAGATCTACCAAAGTCAAAGCAGTAAAAAATGAAAACTGAAAACACCACCAACTAGCCCCGGTCTCCCCTACCGTTAGTAGCACAGCTGGCTGGTTGGCTGGCTTGATTGTAGAGGCGAAAGGAGCTCTCTGGCCCGGAACTTCATCCTCATGCAAAAGTTCGGTATGGCTTGACGTCGCAGGTAAATAACTCTTACGTATGCGTTGGTGACCAACTGACATAAAAATAAATTCGCGTTAAACAATTACCAAGACTTGAACCGACAATCAATATCTCACCAAAGAAACCCCTTTACTAACTGCGCTACAGCGATACATGACAGTGTCTTCGCAAAGTGACATACATAAGGGACCATCCATAAATGACGTAGCATTATATGGGGGAGGGGGGAGTTTTGTATTTTGTGATGATGTGTGACGACAGGGGGGTAGGGGGTCATGTCATGCTACGTAGCTTTTTTAAAGGGGAATAGGGGTTGACCTGCTGTCACGACAATCTTACCCGTTTCATCTAACTAACATCGTTTTTGATTTTTTTTTGAATTTTTTACGGGGACAACGAGGGGGGTGAGGGTTACCGTCAAGCTACGTAATTATCAGGGGGGTATATGGAATTTTGTGACGAAATGCTACGATGGGGGAGGGGGGTGTTAAAAATCACTCAAAAAATGCTACGTCATTTATGGATCATCTCTAAGTTTCGCTTGAGCGTGAACGATTCAAGCGTATTGAGCTGCGACCCGTGCATGGCATGGGTATGGGACATTGCAAGTTGACGTCATATAAGTAAAAATGCTCGAAGATATGACACGCTCACTTGCATTGAATCGGAATAAAAAAATTCGAAGTCCATGTAAACAAGCTCGCTGAGCTGTCATTTTTTCGAGCATTTTTACTCATGCGACGTCATCTTGCAATGTCCCATACCCATGCATGCACGAGCAGAAGCTCTGCGCTTGGATCGTTCACGCTCAAGCGAAACTTATGTATGCCACTTTGCCATCACACTGTTATGTATCGCGTTAGCTCAGTTAGTAAAGGGGTGTCTTCGGTGAGACAATGATTGTCGGTTCTCAAGTCTCTTGGGTAAATTATTTTAACGCGAATTTCTCTTTTATGTCAATATGGTCACCAACACATACGTAAGAGTAATTTGCCTGCGGCTTTAAGCCACACCGAACTGTTATGAGAAATAAGTTCTTGGTCAGATAGCTCCTTCCCCTCTGCAATCAAGCCAGCCAGCCGGTGCTGTGCTACTACGCGGTACGTTAGTTGTTTCTGAAATTTCATGTTTGACTATACTTATACAGCTCATGAAAAAAAAACAAAACTCGGAAGCCCGAAACTCATGCCCTCTTTGCATCTCTAAGCTCAAACTTTTACACAGAACTACTGCAACGCTCTTTGGAGCGAAGAAAAAAGTCGTTTAAGAACAAACATGACATGCCCCCCCCCCCGCATTGGAAAAAAGAAAAAAAACAGGTGGTTCGCTGGTGTTCCAATCACGTTTTTGCTTTGAAATTTAAAACCAATACCATTTATAGTCTAGAGAATTCGTTGTGGTGGTTCTGACATTGTGCCCACCAAGTCCGCTCCCATCTTTTTCGCGTTTGCACGCACGATTAAATTAACTACGTTTGATATTTGGTATACTCCAATAATTATTACCAAGTTCGTCCTATACGTTGGAATTTTTATTGAGAGATTCACTGAAACGTACACGCCGCACCAACTGCTTCTTAAATGCCGCTGTAAGGTTGCCAGTAAGTTTTTGGTGTAACTAGCAATTGTATTTGCTATTTGCGCTTGAAATTTAGTATGTAGCGGTAGTAATAAGCCTCCCGTTTTGGTTTAAACGCAAGGACAATTTTTAAAACAGAATTTGATTGATTAGTTTATCTCATTTAACCAATTTTATCAATTCTGTAATCTAAGAGGACTTTTCAATTCAGAATGAACGTTGTGAATTTGGCACCACTTGCACCTGGTATAATCAACCTGCACAAAACTTTGCATAACGCAGTGCTGTTTTCTGGAACAATATGTGTTATCCTTTAGCCCTTCTCCTTTTGTGGCACAGACCTGTTGGTTCATATTTATTTAGCCCTTCGTTATGCAAAATCGCGATATTATGACAGAAGGGCTAAGCGCGGCGTATCATGGAGCGCGGCCGTTCCTTTCAATCGGGAAAGGCCGCGTGGAATTTTGGGCAAATTCGCTAATAATTAGGATCAGAGTTAAAAATAATCGAAGCTCTTTTTTGACGGCTGAAAATGAACCTGGCGCGACTCGCGGTGAATAGAAAAAATATTCATTCAAATATCCATCCTTATTCATTCAGTTGAATATCCTTCAGTATATTCATTTCACTAATTATCTAGGAAAATGTTTTCAAATGCCGGTAAAGCATATGGAACAACAATCATCATCGCTTACATTATGCCAGGGCCTACTTTGATGCGTTTGATTCGTTGCTGCGCGGTCGCTTCGTGTAATAATCGGAGACGAATGAAAATTTGCATGGATGAATGGGCGGTTTGTTCGTTTGACGTTTTCAGCTGCGTCACTGAATATTGAAAATGAATGCGGCTGAATATGATCAATTTTCATTCAATGAATTTGAATATTTTTAACTCTGATTAGGATGAAAATAATGTTTTATGCTTATAAAAGTTATTCATCTTTGTATGCAAAACCCTTCGTTCATAATTTAGGAAATATTTCTAAACAAATCAATCGTGCGAATGCTCTGTGCACGATTACATTTTCACTGGATACATTTCAAGATAAATGCCGTAGCTTCGTCATTTTAACTATTTTCACATACATGTTCAACAAACATATGACTACTAGGGTGGCACAAATTTTCATATTTAAATTCGTGTAGACAGTTTCCTATGTGTTCGAAAAAATATACAATGCTAACTCCGGCAGATACTAGTACAGTGTACAACTTTTCCAAGAAAAGTAATAGGCTACGACTTCTGGTTCAAAAGTTATTCTGTATACCCACAGTGTCTATATCGTTCAAGAAAATTGAATTTATCTGAATACCCTGGCTGATATTGCCATCAAGTTAACCAACCTATCATTATAAAATTATTATTATGACAGAGGAACAACATCTCATACTAATTTTCTGGCTAATAAAATTTTAAATGGTTTAACCTGTAGGAGAAGTATGATTAAAACCGATACCAAAAGCTTTAGATACCTTTTCTGAGTTGTCACAAAACCAATAAAATTATATTTTTTGTTTAGAATACTTGTTTGGAAGGTTCTTGGCAAGACCTATTTTTGTGAGGTCCTCAAAAAAAATTCGATAAAAAATAATTTTCGCTACACTTTATCATTGAAAATGTAATATGTACGTGTGTTCAAAGTGAAAGTAAGTGTGATGTATAGATAAGTATATGTGATACAAATATGTGCATATTGTAGCTTCATCACGTAGTAAAAGGAAGAGAGTGCAAAAGTTTAGTGTTATAAGCAAGAGTATTTCATCCTATATGATTTTTTTCATGGTATGGATGTTTTCAAATAATCCTTCCGAACATCATTGCAACCTTCATAAGATATTTTGGCTGAAAGTTGAATGAATAGGGCGCAAGTCTCAGGCAGAATGACAAATAATATTTCGTGCCGTGCCGTTGGACCTTTGTCCAACTGAAAAACATCTGAACGCCAAAATCTCATGTCAAATTTGCTTTGACAATCTATTTATTAATCTTTTACACTACTAACGTCTTCTTTGGAAAGTTTTTGACATTTGTCAGTTGGTCCAACTAGCGAATCAAATTCGTTAGTTGGACATAGGCTGTGGGCCAACCAGTGAATCACGACTGTATATTCCTCATTCATGACTACCCAACAAACCACTAAGCACTAAAGTAAGCTTTATATTCACCATATAATGGCTTTCTAATGTCTATAGGCTTTATATAAGCGTTTCTAATGTTTATAAGCTTTAATGGCAACAAGCAGTAAACTAAGCCGTATATGGGTATATGAAACTATAATATAGAGCCTGTAAGCCCGGTGGCTATAAGCCCGATACCGGTAATAAACGTAGCCGTTTTAAGGCCTGTAATAAATGACTTTTCCATAATTCTAATATCTTTAAAACAAATCAAAGTAAAATTCAAAATGGATGGAAGTGAAATCTGGCAGAAATTTCTTAAAAGCGGAACTTACCGGCGAAAGTTGGTCAAGTACAAGCAATATTCGAATAATGATTGCAATCCATCGTCTAGCAAAAGTTTTGCACTGCAATCCAGTTACAGCTGCAAAAGAAATTATGAAGCGTATAGCACAGCTGAAAGTCGACTAAATGTTTGTGTGGATCCGGCAAATAAGGATGATCCTCCCGACTACAGTTCTGATCTAGATTCTGACGTTGAAGTGTGCATCGACTACAGTCCTGATGAAGGAACAGATTCCGAAGAAGATAATACTACGAGTTTAGCCACATTCCTTCAACTTTGGAGCATTGAACATCGAATTCCACACTCTGCACTAAAACCACTACAAAATCGACTATGTTGTTATAACCGATCACTTCCCACAGATCCGCGAAGATTGCTGGGAACCTCTCGTAAAGAACCTGATTTGCTCAATTTCGAAGGTGGACAATATTGGCATCAGGGATTAGGTAAAATATTGCATTTGTATTGCGTTGAAGCCTTGCCAAAGTTTATAATTTCTTTACAGACGCATGTCTTCGGCGAGTATTTTGGGACCTCAGTGAGTCTCGATCAATATCTATAAATATAAATATTGATGGATTACCGCTTTTCAAAAACGGTACCGATCAAGTATGGCCAATTTTGATTAACATATTCGAATTTCCGGAAATGAAACCAATGATCATAGGCATATTTCACGGCAAGACCAAACCAAAATTTATTGAGGAATTCTTAAAGCCTTTTGTGGATGAAGCTGAATATATTTTGAAATCCGGGGTCACTATCAACAACAAAATACTATCAGTCAAAATAAGAGCATTGATCTGTGACTCCCCCGCGAGGGCATTTATTAAAGGTAATTTAATTCAATGTTATAATTTTGTCTATTTTTATCTTATGTACCATTTACAGGATCAGTGAATTTCAATTCGTTTCATGGTTGTCTTAAATGCAGTATTGTTGGAGAACGTTCCAACGATCTACACGTGAATGTATTTCCTGTAACGAAGGCCTCAAAGCGAACAGATGAAGGGTACCGTAGCCGGTCATATGGTGAACATCATCAGATTTACAAAATCAGAGAAGGTGGAAAATTTAAAAAGATATTCGTCGAAACACCTCTACTGCGTCTGCCTATTGATATGGTTGAAGATATTATAGTGTCAGATTCGCTGCATCTGTTGCATCTAGAAGTTATGAAAAAGCTGCTGACTATTTATAAGGAAGGTCAAAAGCACCATGTTAAGTGGCCAAAATCTAGTACCGAAGGAATAGACAACATTTTAAGCAATATAATGTTGCCATTGGAAATACATCGTAAAGTACGGGGATTACGTTTTCTATGTCATTTGAAGGCATCAGAATGCGCTTCATTTTTTGAACTATATCGGAATAGCGCTTCTCAAAACATTTTATTAACGAACAACATTACGAAAATTTTATTAATTTGTTTTATGCCGTAACGATTTGTTCAAGTGAACACCATAAGAAATATCTTCCTGTTGCTCAGAATCTTTTCGAAACATTTATAGAAAATTACAACAGTTTTTTTCACATAATTTCTAGTAACACACACAATCTTGTTCATATTGTAGATGAGGTGATAAAATTTGGTCCATTGCCTACAATATCGTCATATCCATTTGAAAATTTTTTATACCAAATAAAAAACATGGTACGGTCTGGAAGATTACCGCTAAATCAAATAATCAACAGGATTTCGGAAACGCATCAGTATCATCTTTGTAAAAGCCAAGTCAATCAAACATATCCTATTATGAAACAACCTGCAAAAAACGATCAAGCAATCTTTATGTGCTGCATAATACACGATGGGTTCACGTTGAAAAATAATTTTCAGGATAAATGGTTCCTTTCAAAGGAAAGAAAAATTATTGCGATGAATTTTGCGTACCATAGCGGTATAAATGGTTCTGAACTTAGGCATTCTGAAGCTCTCATTCAACGTCCATTTCCATCGAATATTTTGTATGTTTTTAAAACAATCTCAGACCATGATTTTAATCCAAGCAAGGTTTACGCTTTTGATGATATATTTTGCAAATTAGTCGCTATACAAATTAACGGAGAACAGGCACGTAGCCAGAGGGGGGGCTAGGGGGCTAAAGCCCCCCCGAAATTTTTCAAAAATAAATTTAAAAAACCGGTGACTTTTAACAAAACTTGTTGCTTATTTGGTTTGAACAAATTATTGAGAAAAAGTTAAAGAAGGCTATTTCTAACCACCGAAGGCAATGGTCACGAAATTCAGTGTGCTTTATGCTTTTGCTCGAGCCAGTGCGAAGCGAACAACAAAAAAGTAACTTTTATATTGTGTGCCTTGTCTGAAGAATACAAGAGACTGTTACTTTAATTGTAGCTGTAATAATCTGTCGAGATTAGTGATTAGCAGAAGCAAGAATTGGTGCTCCAGCCAAATGCGGTGATTATAAAATTATTGATCATTCGCATCCTGAAGGTGTAAATAGAGATTAAACTTTCGGAAACCGGCTCTATCCAGTTCTATCATGGCAGGCATTTAGCGCTCAACAAATTAGTGCAGACGAAACCATTCATTTCGCACAACTTAAAGCACAAGGTTGTGTGTGACAATGCTATAATTAAGATCCTTCTGTATATGGACTATGAGAAAATGAATGTTCCGCTACAAGATCGGATACCGCTTACTCGCAGATTAATGTCACATTTGGGAGAAATGGAATCTATTTGGAAGGGCAATTATTGAGGGCGAAAAGCAAGGAAGATATTCGCGAACATAAAGGCAGCAACTACGATGATGACACGGAAATGTACAATAGCGAGATAGAAATGAACTACTCCCCCCCAAGACATAGTTGGTGAGGAAAAAAATATTTCCTCGCCTCGTAAACAGGTTTCCACGTGCAATGGCTAAGCGCTTGCGCGAGATCTGTAGGACAACCACATAAACTCGTTATATTATTTTTATTGTTTACATAAGGAAATATATAAAAGACCCACGACCCAGTTTGTTATTTTTAAATGATAAGTTTTTGAATTGCGCACAATTTTGAATTTCTGTATTAGGTCAGTGCACACTGTACACTCTGTTCTCTGTACACTACTCTGCGCTACACAAAAAGTATTTCAATTTATCTGAGAACGATTGAGCCGAGAATAGAATTTTCATTTCGCGTCATTTTAACGCAATACCATTTTTATTAACGCTTCATTTCATTGTTACGAGTAATTCGTTCCGTACTAATACACTGTTAATCCGTAAATCCGTGATATCTTCGACAAACGTGCAAAAAAAATTCTTTTAAAAGTGGACCGGGCAAAAAGTGGTAAAATAATAGGCAATCACGAAGAGGGACTAAAATGTTGGGACTGATTGAATCTATAAGTCAATAAGTTGGGATAACAGTTTCGATTTCATGTATTAAGTATGTGACAGTCTTTCGTTCCGTTTTTGCTCGTCATGGAATAAAATGAGAGAGATAATCTTAAATAAGAGAGCAAAGAGAGGAAAAAATCAACCAATCTAAATCGACTCAAGATCACTCTTCTATCTTTACTATACACTCAACACGAGTTCTTTCCGAATTGCGCTCTGATCTTCTCATTTCGTCTTCGTTGCGTTAGGTGCAACAACTTTAATTGAAACTTTTTCCCAAATAGTGATAAAACAAACATGTAATCAGACAAACATTACAACTTTCTTCAAGAAATCATACATCTCTTCCAATCTTGATGATGATTGAAAAAAATCAAGAGCTAATTATTTTTATTCACAAACAAACCTATTACTAAACAGATTAGTGTTCATATTTGTTTAATGAATTGGCAAAGAGTTTTGCAAAAGTTTTACAGGAAACGGATAATTTGCTGTAATTTAAAACAGACAACTCTAAAAGAAAGCCTCGGCAAATTAGGTGCAAGTGCGATGTGTTCTCTTCCATGTGTCGGAAGCAAGTGATGCTGAAATTATTATCTATGTTTATAGTCTCTAGTTATATTGGTGTCATCAATGTTATATTTACCAAATTTTATGTAAATTAGAAGCATTGAGTAATCAGTGCTAAGTAATTTTCTTTCGATTTGTGAATAGATTCTGAGCAGTTTCGCTCAGTATATTAAATTCTGGGTAGTTTCCATTAGTAGATTAAATCATTGAAATATATATTTGACATTGTCCAAAACCCCATGAATTCCGAAATAAAACCTTCAAATAAATAAATAAAACCAAAATGTTCAAATATAATATTTACTTAATCTAGGTAATCTTCTCAAGTTACAACGGTTTTGCAAGATTGTCAAAAGTCAATAGAGCTAAGGCATTCTTGCTTTGTAGTGAAATCAGTAGTTTTTGCACTCACTTTACATTTTGACTTTTACTATAGTTTTAGGGATCTAGGAAAATCAGTCTACGATATTTTTAATTCATAAGTACAATGATATAAAAAGTACCTAAAAAGAATCAACTTAAATAGATAAAAAGATAGTTATTCTGAGTTGCCTGATAATGTTGTCGAAGATAGTCTTTAACCCATTACCTATGAGAGTCAAATGAAAAAAAAAACATGTGTTTTTTCAGGATTGTTTTGATTACGACATGATCAGTATCATTTAAATTGAAAATTTCATAAAGTCGAGTTAACGCAAACTTCGGATGAAGTCAAAGAGCTAGTAATAGTAGAAAGAAACCTGATCATGAAAATAGGAGTTGAACCTATTTTCTGCATCTACAAATCGCCTGCCTTATCAGAAGATTTGAAGCAAATTTCGACATTCACTTTGTTCGGACATTCTTTGCAACGGTAAACTTTGATTTCACACTGATATATTCCTATTCATGGGGACAACCTTGACGTTGGTTTCGTTCTTCTGATTAGCAAATGCGTGTAAAGTTTCATGAGACGGGTTTTTGGATATTTTTCTACTCATTCCAATTTAGCGTCTTCTACAAATTGTAAAGGTGTATCGAATGTGTAGCATTTTCAAGCAGCGTAGCATGCAGCGTAGCATTTTCAAGCAGCCCTTAATACTTTGAGCTCTTGACTATTCATTTTTGTAACTAGAGAAATTTCTAACTTGTAAATCAAAAATAATCAAATTTAATTCGTCGATGCACTATAGCCTTTCTTGTAACAGGCAACATATTATTAGAGTTTTTAGTGTCTATTGTCTTATTTTTGGAATTGTTTTCACTAAGAACTTTTCATAATTACGTTCAGTTTCCAGTGATTGTTTCAAGTCATCAGAATTAATACATTTATGCAATAATTTTTAAGCCCCTCCCGAAACAAAATCCTGGCTACGGGCCTGACGGAGAAACTGTTTTTGTACCACTTCATCACACATTACCAGGGAAATAAGATATGCTGTATATAAAAATGCAAAATTTGTTTCAATATTCGGATTTATTCAAGAGATCATATTTTTGACGGTACAGTGTGATACAGTCTCTCAATTTCCCACACTCAACGGTTTACACTTTGATTTCAATCATCCCTTGAAATATCTTCGTTCATCTCCAAATACTCGATCGTCCAATTTGTAGTGCATGATGTATTTTCAGCAGCTTCTTCCGTTAGTTTTTCATCGATTATTTCATTGGTGTTACTGTCATTCTCGTGTTCTTCTGTGCTAAGACGATCGCCAGGTATAATACGCTTTCGCTTACTTGAAACTGGTTTTCTGATTCCGGCCACTTCCTCGAATCTTTGCTTCGCATTTTTTAAACACCGATGTAAAAAACTGTTGCAGTCGGTTTTTGTATATAATAAAGTACGAATAAAGTACCGTTTGATAGAATAAGTCGATTGTTCTGTCAAACTTCATAAAAGGAATTTCATGCTTCTTAGGATCATGCTTACCAGAAGCGCGTCCAGTTCCTGTCCATGAACATTTTAGTAGAAAACTACGAGTGAAAAAGTAGTCAATTATTTGAAGGCATACTGTTGTGCCTTGGCCAGGAAATCGGTGATGACCGTGGATTCTGCCTATTGATTCAACCGTTGTTTTCAAAAAAATTTCATCACGACAATTTTCCTCCAAACGTTCGAGATCGGCGTAACTGTTTACAGGTTGCAAATTTATTTTATTTAGCGTAACGCTGGGAGATGTTTTCACTGGTTGACATTGCATTGAAGCAAATGCATCCAACTTAGTATTTAAGTGTGCTAGCAACAATAAGCACTTGTTCAATTTATTCTCCAAGCTCTCGTGAGCCGCAACAGTTTCCTCCGTTTCCGTCTGCGAACATGCATGCCTTACTTCCGGATCTGAGAGCATGCGTCTTGTACTCTGCTGCTGGATCCCTTGAAGTAATTCTGCTGTCGTAGCCTTTTTCTGACTTTTTTTCGTACCAGACATAACTAGAAACAAAAATACAACAAATAATTTTTTTTATCCCATTCCAAATAAAAAACTTACTTCACAATCTCAGGTTTAAAACGACTCACAGCGAAGTTGAAATGCAACGCCTAGATGGATCAAGGAGCTAACGCGCTGGAGGAGCACAATCACAATCATCTAATGAGTCACAAGTTCGAGCCGGACTCCTACACACCGACGCCAACGAAAAAAAACTTCCCGAACTTGCTTGGCTGACTGACGGAGCGACGACAAATACACACATGGGAAAATCGCGGACACTTGACTCGAGCAAAAGAGAAAAAAACTTTTTTCCAGGAGGTTAGAGAAAAACAAAACAAACGTTTTCGTTCTTTTCTTTTTTCGCTGGTAGCAGCCGCTACCGAAAAAGTTTTGACGTTTCGATCCATGGGCGCGTTGATAAATGGGGGTAGGCAGTATATCAGCTAAATAATTCGCCAAAAGTGGCTTTTGGGCAGCACTAAAGTACACTATAGTTCTTCCAGGCACAGTTAACCTTGTTCTATATGTACCTATAGAACCGAGTTGGTGCCATTTTTACGGCTTATTGGTTACTTGGGTATAATACAACCCGTGCAAAAACGGCTTTCGTTGATAATGGTTTGCCTCAAGGCGAGATGGATGTCGCAATAAAATCACCTCCCCGACTCAAAATGAACCCACCCTCCGCAACCGGGCCATTTGTAAACTTTTCCGGACCGAAGACAAGAAATGTTTGGATCTATTGCAGATTTTTCGAGTTCTGATGAAGCAATATTCGGCGGTGACAGAAAGATCAATAATTAGCCCTGATAAGCTTCTGGTGGAGGAAAATAATTTGAAGCACGCAAATTATATTGCTGGCTACGGGCCTTTTGCAAAGGAGTATAGTGTATATGTACCATCTAATCGGGTTGAATGTGACGCGGTCGTCCTCATGTTAGCTGTTTTACCCCTTTATAAGACAGTGGCAACTATATTGTCACCTTTTCTTTTCCTGCATGGACAATACAATTAACTCGATTTTAAATAAAATACTCTACACCCTATAAGTTGGTGATCAAAATTTGTAAAAACAAGTATTTTTTATCCGAAAACGCGGTTCTTGAGTTGCAAAAATTACAAAGATCAAAATAAAATGAATCTGAATAGGTGGCAATATAGTTGTCTCAAACCCATTCCAATGAAGGCTTTGAATTACTTTTGAAATGTTTCTCTTCTTTCTGAGCTTGCAACATCAACCAGTGTTGCTAAAAGAGCGAGAAGCCAACACATCCTCCTCGTTCGCCTGCGAGTGCGAGACTCACACTGTATGCTCCCTACTGCTGTACACACGTTTTCGAAGAACTCTCAACTATGTGACAATCAGCACGAGCGGCAATTATGTTTGATTCATGTGAGTTATCTACTTTCGCTATAGGCTCGTGTGTCACTCGCACTCTTGTCCGCTCGCTGGATATCAGCTCTAACGGCGAGTGGGTTCCCATGATGGGACTCCTCGGCTGCGAGTTTTTACTGCATGCCACCCACTCCCGTGTGCTAAGCACTCTTTACAGCTCTGAAGATGTTTATTAGAACAGCGGGAGCGCTCCTAAAGGAGCGAAGGGATCAGGTACGGCATTCTGATGAAATCCTAGAATAGTGCAAGCAAAAACTAACTAAACTAACAGTGCGCGCGTTCGCATTAAATTGTCATTGCATTACATACGTTATCTGTCTATACAGGTGTATGCCTGTCGTATTTAAAGAACAAATTAAATATATTGTTTTTCTTATTTTTTTTTTAAATATGTAAACAAATTGTGTAAGTGCGGTATCTTAAATAAAACTTGTCTTTTAAGGGGCGACCACTATGAAGTGCTCAAACTGAAAGTAATTTTGTTATACAATTTTGATGGCAATGGACCTCTCGTTAAGGTTTATGTATACATTCATTATGAACGACAAATTTTCAGTCAGGCAAAGCCACACATACGAGTGTTCGAAGAGAAGATGTTCAACCATTTCCATATCGAGGAGTGCCGTGGTGGGCATGATAACTCTTGATACAATTGTCTGAAATAGAAAATTCAATAAGATTTTAGAAACATGAACTTGTAGTTACTCTATGAACCAAAAAAATATAGTTGGAATTTCGGAAAATGGCATAAGAAAAACCGAAAAATAAAATTCGTTCACTTTTCTTCAAAATAACGAGGAAGATTTTTGTATTCCATTTTCCCTTAGTTCATCGACTGACTACACACATGTTATGCATTCTCATAAATAATCAAGTCGATTCGTTGAATGGTTTTTGAGTTATCAGCAATTTGAAAAAGGCGGTTTCGAGAACGCTATTAAAGTTGCCGATAGACTGAAATCATTGAAACACATGGTTGTTTAGTACAAAAGAAGATCAGTGTGGCCACCGAGATTGCGCCGGGCTTTTCTAGAGGTTCAATACTAACAATTAAACGAATAAAAAAACATTGATGTTTTTACCCACTACACCACCTTAAGGAAATGATACAGTTAACTCTCTCTATGTCGATATTGAAGGGACCATCGACATAGGGAGAGATCGACATGTAGAACACAATGATTTTCTTTGAGACAACTTTTCCTTCAGGACATCATAATGCATACCGGGTAATGAAGATAGATGCTCGTATTGGGGGGAGTAGGGTAGTAGATGACGAGGTAAAGTGCACTCGCACTGCAAAACATCAAGTTTGCTGTTTGAGAAGGAATCCCTTATTTGCAGTTTGTCATTCTGCCCCACATGACCAAATTTTCAGCTAAATCTGCATAAATCTCTAAAAAAGCTTTCAATCCTTCCAAAGTCGTTGAAATATTATGTAAAAAGGTATTATTCGTGTTCATAATTTTTTGAGAATACTTTTTCAAAAGTTATAAAAGTTTGTCTGAGATCGTTTTTTTGGTAAAGTCTCCCCACAGCGCACAGTAGTCAAAATGTGTAAATTCATGCCTTTAATTATTTAGCGGAAAAACTATAAGGTTTGGTGACTTCGGAAAAGTTGTTGGGGCTACCAAGGCGGATTTTCGGAAGTAGACAGCCATGTTCCAAAATACAGTGTAAAGACATTTCTGAAATCTAATTTTTTACTGGTAGCAGATAGACAGTTTCAGTCTTTGACAAAGTTGTAGAAAATATTATTTTTAGCAAATCTTTCATAAGAACTGACTCTCTAACTATAGCCGTTCCAATGTTATGCGGTCTTTTCATGAGGACCCCCTTCAAAATTGGTTTTTTCATGATAACTCTTGTCGTATTTATTTCTCTACAAATATGTGTTCCGAAATGTTTTAGATATTACGAAAATGCATAAATTTGTTGAATATTTCAAGACGATATTATGTTTTTGGAGAGAGTTACAGCTTTTTTTTATGATTAATATTATCAAACTTCATAGCCAGTTTTCTCAAAAAGTTGCAAAAATATGCAGATGAAATATTGTTATTTTGAAACTATCATAAATCCCCTACAAAATCCTGAAGAAATGGTTTGTATCCGATAGTATCCTAAGATGTTATGATCGAATGAAATTGTGAGTATATGAGTTTTTTCGGCGACACTCCGATGCTTGGTGCTCATGGAAGGCGTTACACAAATATACAAACTCATTCTGAAGAAGCGTTTATCTGTTACGTAATTAAAGAATAAATTTAAAACAAAGGAACCTGAGTTATAAATCAAATTAGTTTTCAAATGCTGAACAAATCACTTACACTTTCTGATCACGCGGTGCGGTGTAATTAATATGAAATATGTATTCAAATATTGCGGGTAAGTACAAACTGATGGTTACCATGAATATTTGTTTAGTGTATTGTAATCTGTGAAAGCAAATAAATAATTAAAGGCATGAATTTACACATTTTGACCACTGTGCAGCGGGGAGACTTGACCAAGGCCTGGGGAGACTTGACCAAGAGAATTTTGAAAAATCAGAACAAAAGATAATGACATAAATAATACTGTTATCCTTTTTCCATATTGTCCAGGTCATTAGGTAGCAGTAAAAAAATAAAAGGGTTACATTTCATAAATTTCGACTGTGTTTAATGCATTTTCTTTTAAGGATCAACTGTACTGCTTACATTGCATATTAACACGTCACGAAATCAGCCATATTACTACTATATATTTTGTTTACTAGTACAAAAAGATATAGACTGATGTTTGATGTGGGATTTTTTGTGACATGATTAACACTAACAGTAGGTACGACAGCATAGTAAATATCAGAAGAAAAATTTATCTTTCTTCGGCTTATTGCCTCTTGGTCATGTCTCCCCATAAAATCAAGGTCAAGTCTCTCCAACATTAGTTATTGCGTTCAATCTCGTGCAAATTTTAGTAATTACTATTTCAATGTTCCGATTTATGTAAAATCATTTCACTAGTTCATAAAGTATAAAATAATTTATGAGTACTTTAGAAGTAATTATTAGGCGAGTAGATATGTCCATACAAAATTTGATGCAAAATTACATCATTTAACGCAAATTTATTAAATACGGAATCTTTTATATAAGTAAAGCATTTTTCATTCCAAACTTTTAAAATTACCATGACGGACCAAAACTAGTATATAGATATTTTTGAATTTTTTTAAGAACCTAATAGAACACGTCATAGCCAATAATATAATTCTGCGCTTGGTCAAGTCTCTCCATGTTCTCCTGATTGAAATTGTTTTGACCACGAAAGAATGATTTCCGTGCTACAGATGGCTGCATTTTAAATATTTTTATAGCACGTTAAAGTTAAAATTTTGAACCAAAAATGCATGATTTCTAGAAAACCTCGATATATGCATATTAAGATGAATTCGTTTTCCAAAGTCTCGTAGGAAAACATTTTGAATATCCACTTTACCGCAAATCATGTCTTTACTGCCTCTACATGCATACATTGATATAGGACTTACAGCCCTGATCGCCAATTTTTATTTCATTATGTATATGCTTTGTGATTCCTGAGAGAAAAAAAATTAAAGGGTTGTGTACAGGACACGACCACGGTGACATTGAAAATGTAGCTTTTTTCAAGAGCGTGCAAATGAATTTTATCTATCACACATATCGACTGACGTTCTTGTTCACTCGCCTGTTTTCATATGTTACAATTTGCTATATACCCTCCCCATCAAAACATAATTTATTGAAGGTCTTTTAACGGTAATCTATTAATTAATCAAGTATCTCACTAGGTGATTGGCATTATTTGGCTGATCCAACTAGTAAAAATAGGCTGGTCTGTCCAGAAAATATATTCAAAAGAAAAGTTCCATATTGAGAGCTGTGATGAGGAAGCCCACGCTCGCCAACGGAAATATACAGATTCTCCATGAAATATGAAATTTCATTTTTCATTTAAATTTTCAATAATGTACTGATGAACTTAAGTAAACAATCTTAAGTTTAAGTATTTCTTGATCGATTAATGGTGGAAAAAATGAAATTATTTGATAAATTACATTGTTATGCAACGTTCGCACTACCAGTTAAAACGGGTTTTTATGCTATCTTGGTGACATTTTTCTTGTTGCTAATTATTAAAACGTGTTATAACTCTGTAGTGTAAACATTGTATTATTAAACCAATTCTGCAGCGTTTTATGTTATATAGGTGTTTTATGTGGTAATAGGACTGACATAATTATATCTTCAGTACAGCGGTTTGTTTCATAATTTAAAACAGATTTATTTTAAAATTTAAATTAGTATACCCAACCGTTCTATTTGTTGTATACTTTAAAACGCAATTAGAACTGTGTTTTAAATACATAGGGTAGGACAGATATTCTGACTGGATAAACTGGGAAAACAATTTTAAGTCCAGTAACGCTTAAGACATGGCTTGAATTTGAATCGAAAAAAGAACACCCGCTTCAACTGCTGCTGGGACGGTAAGTTCTGTTTTAAAATTTTCCGTTGTATGCAGTACGAAACAAAAGTGTTTGAAATTAGAAAATAAAAAGTTCTGCTGGGAATGTGATTGTTTCCGATGCAATTACACTCAGATTTTTCACGCAGGGGATATAGGCCGTGTAAATGAAAACCGCGTAAATTAAAAAAAACGCGTTAATGAAAACCGCGTAAATTTCAAAATCCGCGTAAAAAAACCTGAGTGTACTTCCTATATAAAATACTACGCTGCTGAACAGTGCAATAACTACAGAAGCACGTTGTCAGATGCCTTACTGATAAAAAACATATAACCAAAATATGAAACATGAGAACCAATAGGTTCTTTACCCTACGCAGCTACAAAGCGCCGTAAACATGGATTAACAAGTTACAACGCACACGCATGCATAAAAATAAATATATTTTTTTCAAACGCAACACTCTTAAGCAGCACAGACCGTATTGAATTAAATCCAAACCACCCCGCCCACCCACTTTGCAAATCATTCTGTAACACCGTGCTGGTACCCGAAAAATCCGCACACGGCCACTGCTGCCGAAAATGCATAGCGTCTACCGCTTATTGTAGCGCCCAGATGCTGCAGCCATGCTCTTACCCGTTCGACATAAGAACAAAAACTGATTCAAACGGGTACGCGTCACCTCTATTTATAAACTAACCGTATATGGTTTAATCACTTAGGTGCGAGTGTGTGCAAATGCCAACGTTACCGAAAAACGATAGCGCTTATTGCATCGCCCGGAGACGACGTTGCTCGTATGGGATAAGAGCAACCAGGGTTGCCAAAATTAAATCTGTATTTTTATCCTAAAAAATCTTTTCATCTGTATTTACTCTATGATAAATCTGTGTCGATATCTGTATCGAATCAGTTGAGTCCTTGAGAGAGCGAACCATTTCAAAAGTTGACATATGGATAGTTATTTAGAATTGACAGCTGCGATGACCACAAGTTGGTAGAGATGTGAACATTTGTCGATATTTTCAAATTAGTTTTTTTTTTCTTATTACATTAAGTATGACAGTCATAGCCTCGAAAAGTAAACATTCACATCATGAAATAACCCAAACAAATCTTTACACAACACGTTATCGTTTCCATCTTTATCCCTTCCATATTTATCCCTAATTTTGTATTGAAAAATATTGACAACCTCAATTAGGTACAGAAAATGTTTCCACCTTTTCATTCTGCATCATGGGAAAAATTTTAACCATCGAGCTGTCAAATTTAACTATCGCTCTGTCAATTTTAACCATGCTCCAGAGTAGGGTTATTTTGCAAATAACTTTTGAAGTGTCAGATTTTAACTAAAAGTTAAAAATTTCACCAAATGGTTCACAGCCTAAGTCGACCAATGTAGCTGTCTAATTTTCGGACAAAAAATTGAGAATTCACAAAGTCACAGAGCATTACAATTAACGTTTCTGGAAGTAGACTTCAGCCAGGCATTTGCTGAGTGCTAACCTGAGTGCATTACAAACCTTTACCTTTCAGAATGAGCGACCACTCGCAAAAGTGAAAATATATTTTAATTAGGCTGTGCACGCAGACGAAGTCGACATAAATAATGACTTTTACTGTGAGTAGCGATGCCAGATTTACAGACATGTCTGTATTTTACAGACTTTTGATGTCTCCTACAGACGTAGCCAGAGATCTACAGACTTTTAAAAGGGTAATAGTGTTTAGTAAAATTGCTCTAGAATAACTGTTTTCGAATACGAGTGATTCCTTCACAATAGAATTCTACTTTCAATCTATTTTTAAGGTAAAATTTTAGTGTAACTAGAATTTACACAGACTTTTACAGACATTTTAGTTATTCTTCGACAGACATTTCAAAAAAATATGTGGCATCGCTGACTGTGAGCCGTGTTTGCCAATACTGCCATTAAACTGTGAAGCAATGTTTGTAAACACGGCTCACAGTAAAAGTCATTTTTAAGTCGATTTCATCGGCGTGCACAGCCAAATATAGAGGACTAAGCTGAGAGAGACACAGAGGAAGTATTACTGAAACTAAAAAAATATTTCTAAAATAGGTTTTGTAACATCACTTCTCAAAAATCTGTATATCTGTACATACACGCAAAAATCTGTATATCTGCACATACAGATTCTTGGTCTGAAACTGGTTGAAAAATCTGTATAAATACAGATTATTCTGTATTTTTGGTAACCCTGAGAGCAACAACTGATTTAAACGGACATGCGTTGCTTCTATTTATGACTTTTCGTGTTTCATTGAGCAACTAAGCTGCCCTCTCTTGACGGCTAAATTATTACCAATATTTAAGTTTGGTGTTTCTGAATCGGTTGGTGTATGAATGATTAAAATCCATCTAGTAATATCGGAGTTATAAGCGTGCAAACGTTACATAGTTTCGTTACATGGGAGATAGTTTAGATTTTAGAATGACACCTAGCCCCAGATAGTGGAGTAAGACATTTTTAATGTCAAAAAACACATCGACATAGAGAGAGAATAATGCAGACAAATATAAAGCTAGGTACATCGAGATAGGGAGATATCGAGATAGAGAAAATATCGACATAGAGGAGCTTTTATACGTGCGATCTGAAGGGACCTACGAAATAATCGAGATAGAGAAAAATATCGACATAGAGAATATCGACATAGAGAGAGTTAACTGTACCACATATTCTATGAAAGCCCATGCTGGCTAATCGGTTTGCATTTTGTTCCGATTATGCACTTCTGAGCAGAAGTGACGGGCGTATATTACGCACTTCTGAGCAGAAGGGAAGGATGTTTGTGGTATCCAGCAATGAAATCTAAAACTTTTTAAGGATAGTTTCTTTTTTGAACAATGAAAATTGGAAACATGAATTCAATATAATTTATTGCAAAAGGTAAAAAAATAATCTGCTACTACCAATTTTACTGAGATGGTAAATGGAATAAAGTTCCGTCTCACTAGTATATAGTAAATTATCGGGAATAATTATTTGAACAGTATTGTGCAAACTGTTGTTTTCATCAAGAAGAATCAGTATTACCGAAAACAATGTTGTTCAGTCAGGTTCAAATCTTAATTAGTACAGATTTATAAAACTTTTGCTATATATTTGTTAAAATTAATCCTAAGATTATGTGTATGAATAAGAGAAGCAAGTGAATCACGATAGTAGGAATTAATTAAGAGATATTTCGTTTCTTTAGGCATTTTGATTTTCTTTAAAATCAGCATTTTCAAAATTTTCATTTTCAGTATTTCACCAAGACGCTCAAAGAGAAACTATATTCATTTAAAGTTTGATTTTAATAATTTCCTTTACTATTCTTTACAATTTGACTATTAATTCTATAACTTATCATCCCACATCCATGCTTTTCGTCAAATTTAAATCATCCTTTATACTATTTAATTACCATTGAAAATAACTTTGTATACTTAATTCGGCAAAAAATTATCTGGGAAAAGTTAGTGTGAGAAGTCGACGAGCAAGTAAAAATTACTATTTTAATGCTAGTATTGCTTGTGGCACAAAAACTCGATTCGAACCGTATTACGCACTTAACATTCTACTAATAAATTTAGCTCATAGATTGGTTAGTTCGACTGGCCTATCTATGAGAGTACTATCTCTATAACTTCAAATACATGTGTTTTGACAGCTCGCAGATTTCAGTAGCAGCTTGATTACTAACAGTGTGGAGTTCAGGTTAGTGAGAAGTGCGCAAAATCATTCACTAGAAATTTCTTCTAATATAGTCTGCTGGCTGTTTCAATTTGGAACTGTGAACGAATGCGGCTCTTCTCTACGTGTGAGAATTTAATGTGTTCTTTGAGCGCAATTGCCGTTCCTCTCCTCGCATGGTCAACGTTACAGACGACGTTGTAGCCGGGTATGGTGAGTTGTTCGTTTTCAACCTCCTGTAGAAACACGATGTCAAGGTCCATCGAGCGAACAAATGTGCGTAGGGCGTTGAGTTTGTTGGTAGTGTTGGTGATTGTGTTGATGTTGATGGTTCCGATGTTACAACTGACGAAGTCCATTGTTTACATTTCTTCGTCGGAGATCTGGACGCGTCCGTGTTCGATGGTGGTGAAATCGTCTTCGCCGTGTCGCATTTTCTTCCCCGGCGGCAGTCTGCGTGAGCGTCGGTTGCTAGTCGAGGCTTGAGAACTGTCTGTCTCGTTTCCATCGCTTCTGCGCTGCGTGACGACGTTTGCGAGGGCCGAGAGAGGTTGGATGGTCGCTTGAGTTGGTGTGGGTTTCTGATTGGTGGTGGTTGGCGCCGCAGGGGGAGGCATGGTGTTTTTCTGCTGTGCGGCTGCAGATCGTGTTTCGATGGCTTCTCGAGGTTTTGTTTGACTGGCTGTCGACGGCTCTCGTGTCGGGGGTTTTGATCCCGATGATTGTAGTGGTTCGCCCGACTTGGGTAGGTTTTTGTTCGGTTTTACCGGTCCTTTCTGCTGTACATGCATTTTTGCCACGTTTGCGTATGACTGGTCGGCTGAAAGTTTCTGTACAAGCAGTTTTTTATTTTGCACACATGGAATACCGATGTGTGCAAATTCTCGGCAGTGTAGGCAAGTTTGCCGCTGCCCCTTGTATCCGACTGCGGTGTCTTCTCCCTGGATCGTGACGAGAGAAGGAATATTCTTCTTCACCACCATCCGAGCGACACGAACGCCGGTCTTCACACCTTCGAAAGGGCCATAGCGATTGTCCCACAGGAGGTCACGAACGTTGAGTACTTCACCGTATCCGTTGGTGATGTCTTCGGGTAGGTCAAAGATCTGCACCTCCACCGCCCCTCCTCCATCATGATCCGCAGCTTGTGTGTTTTGCCGTCGATTGTAAACTCGTGTTTACTATCGTGTTCTTCGACGATCTTTTCTGCCAGGGCAAGGTTGTTGACCTTCACGAAGGTACAACCCAGCCTTCTGCTAACACATTATCTCGTGTGAAACCGAGTTCTTTCCCGACGAGTTTTAAGATTACATCGTGGGAAAGGTGTTTCGGAAACTGCGAATAGTCTACGCGAAACGTGTTTTCGCGCATGGCGGAAAGGCACTGTCGCGACGAAAGCGCAATGCTTTAGAACTCCGATGAAAAATTGGCAAATAAACGAGTGGTATAGTTCGTGAGCAAACTTTCGGTTTAACGCGTCCGAGATAAATCGACCGATCAGCACGGAAGCTTGCTGCTAACTGGTTGGAATTGGTCACAAAATTTTCAAGAAATTAAGTACTTATGTTTAGAAATTCACTTTATGACAGTAGTCGATCTCCTACATACATATTCTATGCAAGCCAATGTTTGTTATTGGGTTTGATTTTTTGTAATGAGCCGCATTAAATGCGTTTATCTAGAAACCATGTATTTAATCCGAATATCAAGCACAGGTCTTGATCCGATTTACACAACAAAAAAGAATCATGTAACTTTACGTCTTGCCAGATGCACATAAAAGTAGCGTCTCAATTCACATAAATTTACATTTTATTACATGTAAAAATGTGACATGTTCGGCTTTTTCTAGGTCATTCAGTCTGAGTTTTACATCAAAAGAGTCACAATATTCAATTTTACATATCATAGCATGTAAAATCCTATTATCGGACAGAAAAATACGTCGCTGCGTTGTTTACGTCAAATGTAATTTTCATTTTTTCTAAGAGTGTATTTAATGCAAAATGTACCAGGAATGGTCATAGATGTATACTACTCATGATCGCATATTTGTCCCGTTTTATATGGGATTTCCTATCTTTATGGGACTGAAATGAAACCTACCTTAGTTCACTACAACAGGCCGCGGATTTGAAGTTCGAAGATGATGTCGTGCAGGAATCGACGGGAGCCGCCATTTTGAATTTTGGAATGATAAAAATATTAACTAATTCAGAAATTATACACTGAAAATATAATTTCGTAAATGGAAAAAAATGATCGTGCGATGCACGAGTTCTTTCGTCGTTTTCTACAACGAAGTATTTTCGTGCATTGTAAATAGTAGATTTCGTTCATTTCATTCACAAATTTTAATTTTTTTTTAAATTTTGCATATTAAGTGTACATTGCACGATATCGAAATTCATTCGTAACCCAACTTTGTACCGGGAAACAAGTGCTTTTTGTTCTCTCCGGTGTGGTTTAGTTTTTTCGGTGGTACGAAGGTGCTTGCTGTGGCAGAGGCTGCAGTAAAGCATTACTAATAAACAGTCACGCGAGTGATAATTGTTACCTGCGATATCAGTTAAAGTAGTGCAGTGAAGTGCGTTACTAAACATTTTTCTTGCCTGAAAGACGGCTTTGTTTAGACGAGCTATATCAGCTCTACTGTGTGAAGGTCACGCGGGTGACGGATAAAACAAACGAAGGATCAATTCACCTACCAGCTCGTCAGGAACCAACTGGTGAAGTGTTTCGTTTTTTACTTTTCTTATCGATTTTTTTCTTTTTATTGCTTTTGATTTTTTATTTTGATTTAAGTTAAACAGTGCGGTCGAGCATGTTGCTCCCGCAACAAAATGGAACAAACAGAAGGATCACCCTCCGAAGAGGAATATTATGAAGAAGAAGAACGTATATCTGATACTGAGACAGATAATGTTATGGTTGATCCACTTCCCCCACTTTCCCCCAATGTCTCACAGCCCCCCCGAGTCAAGGTTTACCAGGATGGATCCGCTGGTCCTTGGGTGGTATACTTTCGGCCCAAAAATAAACCGTTAAACAGCATAACTGTTGCACGGGAGCTGACAAAACGTTACTCGGCCGTAACCGAGATTAAAAAGGTTCAGTCAGACAAACTGCGCGTAGTCGTTACTGACTTGAAACAGGCCAATGATATCGTTAGAAATAGCCTCTTTACGCTGGAGTATCGCGTCTACATCCCTTCTCGTGATGTGGAGATCGACGGTGTGGTAAGTGATGCGGGTCTAACTGTCGATGATCTGATGAATGATGGGGCTGGCCGCTTTAAGGACCCTAACCTTCAATCAGTTCAGATTTTGGAGTGCAAGCAATTGCACTCAAAGTCCATCGAAGATGGTAATTACTATCCATCAGACTCGTTTCGCGTAACCTTCGCCGGATCTGCACTTCCGAGCTACGTTGAAGTGGGAGGAGCTCGTCTACCTGTACGCCTGTTTGTACCGCGGGTCATGAATTGTTCCAATTGCAAGCAGCTAGGTCACACGGCCACCTACTGTAGCAACAAGCAACGGTGCGGTAAATGTGGGGAACGCCATGCGGATGATACTTGCAGTAGCCCTGCTGAGAAGTGTGTTTACTGTGGGGAGAATCCGCATGCACTTTTGACATGCCCAACGTACAAACTTCGCGCGGATAAACTGAAGCGATCCGCCAAAGATCGCTCCAGACGCTCTTACGCAGAAATGCTTAAAAGAGCTGTTCCACTTATCTCCGAAAACCCATTCGCTCTCTTGCCAACTGACGATAACGCCTCTAACGACCCTTGCGAGGGGCATTCTTTGGCTCCGCTTGGAAACTCTAGGAAAAGACCTAATCAAAACTCACCTGAACTTCCTCGTAAGGGTCCTAGGTTGTCCCAAACAAGGGTACAAAATAAAAATAATTCATCAACTGGAAGGGCTGGTACAAATCCGAAGATAATACCTCCTGGTTTTGGGAAATTGAGATACAACCAGGAGTTCCCAGCACTCCCCGGGGCACCAAAAATCCCAAGTGCTCCAATTTTACAGTCAGAAACTCAACCTAAAACGGGATTCCTTAAATTTTCTGACATTGTGGACTGGATATTCACAGCTTTCAACATTACCGATCCTATGAAAAGCTTGCTGGTTGCTATTCTACCAACAGTAAGAACATTTTTAAAACAGTTGACTGAACAATGGCCCCTCCTTACAGCGATCGTATCCTTCGATGGCTAACTTATTAGACGGAATCAGGGATCTGATCACTGTTTTACAGTGGAACTGCAGAAGTATTATCCCCAAAATTGATTCATTAAAACACTTGCTAAATTACAATCATTGTGATGCATTTTCCCTATGTGAAACATGGCTAACTTCTAATATAAACCTCAACTTCCACGATTTTAACATTATCCGCTTGGATCGAGAAGACTCATATGGGGGGGTACTTTTAGGGATCAAAAAGTGCTACTCCTTCAATCGAATCAACCTCCCTTCGACGCCAGGCATTGAAGTTGTCGCTTGTCAAACAACAATCAAAGGCAAAGATCTTTGCATTGCTTCTATTTACATTCCTCCTAGGGCCATGATGGGATATCGAAGATTCTCCAACGTGATTGAACACCTTCCCTCGCCCCGCCTGCTTCTTGGAGACTTTAACTCTCACGGTACGGGGTGGGGCTGTCTATACGACGATAATCGATCTTCGACAATTCAAGACCTTTGTGACAACTTCAATATGACAATTCTGAACACAGGGGAAATGACACGAATTCCTAGACCACCTGCGCAAGCAAGTGCACTGGACATATCTTTATGCTCGACATCACTACGGTTAGATTGCAAGTGGAAGGTAATATCTGATCCCCACGGTAGTGACCACTTACCAATTGTAATTGCAATCACCACTGGTTCAAGACCATCGACACCAATCAATGTTCCCTATGACCTCACACGAAACATTGATTGGAAGAGCTACGCTGCTGAGATATCCAAAACTATCGATTCAACACAGATACTTCCCCCGGAGGAAGAATATAAGTTTTTGTCCAACTCGATTCTCGATAGCGCGATTCAAACTCAGACGAAACGAGTACCCGACGTGAACACCCAAAAACGTTCTCCCAACCCGTGGTGGGACAAAGAGTGCTCAGACGTGTACGCGGAGAAAGCTGCCGCGTATAAAACTTTCCGGAACGACGGGTTAGTTGCTAGTTATCGAGTGTACGCGATATTAGAAAAGCGAATGAAAAATTTAATGAAAGCTAAGAAACGCAGTTACTGGCGCCGGTTTGTCGACGGGTTAACAAGAGAAACATCGATGAGCACTCTTTGGGGCACGGCCCGACGTATGCGAAACCGAAACAGTACTAACGAGAGCGTGGAATATTCAAACCGTTGGATATTCGATTTCGCCAAGAAGGTTTGTCCGGATTCCGCCCCGGCACAGAAAATCTACCGCGCCGCGTCGCCTTACAATACCGCGAACGAAACACCGTTTACGATGGTGGAGTTCTCACTTGCTCTCTTATCATGTAACAATAAAGCCCCGGGGCCAGATAGAATTAAATTCAACTTATTGAAGAATCTGCCAGACTCTGCCAAAAGACGCTTGTTGAATTTATTTAATAGGTTTCTTGAGGGTAACATTGTCCCACATGACTGGAGACAGGTGAGGGTCATCGCCATCCAAAAACCAGGAAAACCAGCCTCCGACCACAATTCGTATCGTCCGATCGCAATGCTGTCCTGTATCCGGAAGTTGTTCGAGAAAATGATCCTGTTTCGGCTCGACAATTGGGTCGAAACAAATGGCTTACTGTCAGATACACAATTTGGCTTCCGCAAAGGCAAAGGGACGAACGATTGCCTTGCGTTGCTCTCAACAGAAATTCAAATGGCATATGCTAACAAAGAGCAGATGGCATCAGTATTCTTGGATATTAAGGGGGCTTTCGATTCAGTTTCGATCAACATTCTTTATGAGAAGTTGCACCAGCATGGTCTTTCGCCAATTTTAAATAACTTTTTGCTAAACCTGTTGTCTGAAAAACAAATGCATTTCTCGCATGGCGATTTATCGACATCACGATTTAGCTACATGGGCCTTCCCCAGGGCTCATGTCTAAGCCCTCTCCTCTACAATTTTTACGTGAATGACATTGACGAATGTCTTGTCAATTCCTGCACGCTAAGGCAGCTTGCAGATGACGGTGTGGTCTCTATTACAGGTCCTAAAGCCGTCGACTTGCAAGGACCACTGCAAGATACCTTGGACAATTTGTCTGCATGGGCTCTCCAACTGGGTATCGAGTTCTCCACGGAGAAAACTGAGCTAGTCGTATTTTCTAGAAAGCGTGAACCAGCGCAACTACAGCTTCAATTAATGGATCAAACTATTGCTCAGGCTTCAACATTCAAATATCTCGGGGTATGGTTCGACTCTAAAGGTACCTGGGGATGTCACATTAGGTATCTGAAACAGAAGTGCCAACAAAGGATCAACTTTTTCCGTACAATAACTGGAACATGGTGGGGTGCCCATCCAGGAGACCTAATCAGGTTGTACCAAACAACGATATTATCAGTGTTGGAGTACGGATGTTTCTGCTTTCGCTCCGCTGCGAACATACACTTCATCAAACTGGAGCGAATCCAGTATCGTTGCTTGCGTATTGCCTTGGGTTGCATGCACTCGACCCATACGATGAGTCTCGAAGTGCTGGCGGGCGTTCTTCCGCTGAAAAATCGATTCTGGGACCTCTCATATCGATTGCTCATTCGATGCGATATTCTGAACCCATTGGTGATTGCAAATTGCGAAAGGCTTGTCGAGCTTAATTCTCAGACCCGATTCATGTCCTTGTACTTCGATTACATGGCACAGAACATCAATTCATCTACATATAACGTCAACCGTGCTCATCTCTTAGATACTTCTGATCCAACTGTATTTTTCGATACATCCATGAAGGAAGAGATTTGTGGAATTCCGGATCATATTCGCCCACAAGTGGTCCCAAATATTTTCTATAACAAATACCATCAAGTCGACTGCGCCAAAATGTTCTACACTGACGGATCAATTCTCGACGGGTCCACAGGCTTCGGTATCTTCAACGAAAATCTTGCTGCCTCATTCAAACTCAATGATCCTGCTTCAATTTACGTCGCAGAATTAGCTGCCATTCAGTATACTCTCGGGATCATTGACACCCTGCCCTCAGACCATTACTTCATCGTTTCGGATAGTCTCAGCTCCATTGAGGCCATCCGTGCGGCGAAGCCTGGAAAGCACTCACCGTATTTCCTGGGGAAAATACGGGAATATCTGAGTGCTTTATCTGAAAAATCTTACCAGATTACCTTGGTTTGGGTCCCGTCACATTGTTCTATTGCGGGCAATGAGAAGGCGGACTCTTTAGCCAAGGTGGGCGCATTAGAAGGCGACACTTACGAAAGACCAATTTGCTTCAACGAATTTTTCAGTATCTCTCGTCAGAGGACGCTCGATAGTTGGCAAACCTCATGGAGCAATGGGCATCTGGGACGGTGGCTACATTCCATTATCCCGAAGGTATCAACGAATGCTTGGTTTAAGGGGTTGGATGTGAACCGGGACTTTATTCGTACGATGTCAAGGATCATGTCCAACCATTACTCGTTTGACGCGCATCTCCGTCGTATAGGGCTTGCTGAAAATAATCATTGTGTTTGTGAGAACGGCTATCACGACATCGAGCATGTTGTTTGGCTGTGCGCAGAGTACTGTGTTGCCAGGTCCCAACTAATAGATTCCCTTCGGGCCCGAGGTAGATCACCCTATGTGCCAGTCCGGGACGTCCTGGCAAGCCGTGACCACCCCTATATTTTTCTTATCTATATCTTTTTGAAAACCATTGATGTCCAAGTTTAATACATTTTACCCTCTCTCATTCACAGTAGAATCTCACCAACCTATCCCTGTATCTACAATATGGCATTGCTTCACGAGTCTTCGGTGCACACTCTTCTTGATAACCGTCTATCCAGAACATCATGACATACCGCACATGCAGATGATATAGAGTGCCAATAATTATCCGAAATATCGACCCTCCCCTCGCCCCTGCGATTACAGGCTGGAAACTACAACACTACAACAAAGTGTGCATATCCGCCACAATGATCAATCAGCAAACGACGATGTCAATTACACAATATGTATCCCACTTCCTACCTTTGTCCTTTACTTACATAAGAGGGGAGCAAGCCGCCCCTAAATACGGCTTTCCCTTCCCCCACTAACATGTGACATGTAATATAAAAAAAAAATGAATTATCGGCCTCGTTAAGCTACAGCATTTGGGCCTAAATAAACGTATTTTAAGATACGATATCGAAATTATATTTCGTGAATGAAACGAAATGATTTGTTATTTCAAAAAGGTTTGTGTGTATTACTAACGATTTCGTTGTCTGCACGAATTTATTTTCGTTCATGTTAGAAAAGTTTTCGTGTTAAATTATAAATATTTTTTCCTCGATCTTTTAAAATCGATGTTTGACAATACCATTTTTTTAATTAAAGGGATCGATCTGGAAAAATGGATTTTATTTCAAACCGCTCACCACTATTGACTACTTGATGGAATGCGGTATTTTTGATCGTGACAATCATGAAAAAAATGTTTATAAAAATTAGCTTCACTCTTGTAGTAACTATTCAATTTTATGCATATATTTGACAATAAAACCTGAACGTTCCTGTCATTTCATTATCCCACAAAAGTCTCAAACTTCAATATATGTATTTTTGATCAATAAACTAATTATGTTAAGAAGTGCATATATTTATACACCAAAAAATAATGAAATTTAAACGACATGTAAACCAATACGTATGTAAACATACAAAGCTTGAATAAAAAATTTGATTGAAAGTTAAGTTGAATTCGTTGCACTCAATTGGAGCATCAAAAAGCATGTGATTTCACACTTTCGTTCGTATAACATTACATGTCATTTATTTTACAGCAATGTTGTATTAAAAATACATTAATGTCCATTGACATCCCGTTTAATGAAACTGTAATCTTCAATCAACGTGTAAAGTTGATGCACAAGTTGTGGTGAAACTCAATTTTACATTTTTATTCATGCTCCAAATATATGCATGAAAATAAATTTAAAATTACAAAATATTTTTTCATGTGTAACATTGAGGGAAATTATATATATTTGACATGTTTAGGTTCCACATATTTAAAAGTGTTAATCCAAGCGATTTTGCAGTTTTTTTTTTAAATTTACGTTTTAATGCGACCGCATTAAAACGTAAATTTAAAAACGGATACGTTTATGACTTCGTTGTACAAAAAGTGAACCGATGAATCGAGAATTTCCCGCGCCATTTCCTTTTCCGTTATACCAGTGTCATATCACCCTCGATCCAGACGATAGCTTCCATCAACGTAAATGTCCGTCAACGCCACGTCACCGTTCCATCAAGATGAGTTGAATGCGTCTCTCGTTCACACTTTCCGTACGTCAAAGCATTCCGTACTGTTAATGTTGTGTGTGAACACTAGGGTTCGTCGCGGTTGCGGTAATTACCGCAACCGCGCGGTATTTACCGCACCCGCACCGCAAAATCTGCGGTGCGGTAAGACATTTTTTCCCGCCGATGCGGTGCGGGAAAGAACTTTTACCGCGCGGTTTTACCGCAACCGCACCGCAAAAAAAAATTGATAAAGTGATAATTTTGGTTATTCTAAATTGATAAACGGACTGCTATTACGAAAGAAAATCTAGTTGCGTCCGAAATATTTTGACGCTATTATTTTTACGACATATTTTGGACACTAGTTATTTTATACTAAGTAAGACTTCACAAACTAACCATTTCAAATACATAAAATGCAAGATCCAGATAGAGACAAAATTATTAGATCATTTAAAAACAATAAATTTTTACTCTTAAACCCAATTTAAAAGTGCATCACTTCTCCCGATTTCTGTTGGAAATCGTTGAATTATGAATCGTTTCCGATATCAATTTTTCACCTGTGAATTTTGATTAATTTAAAGAAATTAGAGATAAAATAATTATGCTGGGACTCAAACACAACCCAAAGAATATAATTATTTTCATCAAACCAAACGAATTTGAAGTAATTGACAGTAAAGGATACAAATGTATTAAATCGTCCAAAATAAGGAGAGGTCCAAATTAGGATGATTATTCTATCACTCGTTCATCAACATCGTATTTCTATCTTCTTTGATTGCTGTGTAAATTCAATGTGAGTCAATGCAGTCAACTTTATTGGACTCTTTCTCAAAAACTATGCTACATAACTTTTTTTCGCGTACTTCCATTCAAATTTACGATAGTTTTCTACCACATTAAGTCCTAAAATGTTTCAGTTAACCCTCCAGCACCCGCGCGAATGGTTTCCCGAATGAGCAGCCGCTGTTGCTGAAAGAAGATTTCGCTAGAGTTTCGGAAGGTGTTACACAAAATACAACGGCGCGTGTGCTGGAGGGTTAAGACTATTTTGTAGCTTTTTTGAAACTATTTTTGCCAAATACCACATCGTTTGACTCCTGTCCACTTTAATTGAAGTTTTTGCCATTTTTAGCAGTTTTTCTAATGTTCAGTAATTCTGTACCGGTTGAGACCGGACTCCTGATTGGATGTAATGTATAGAGCATTTTTTTGTCAAATATGGCGTCGTTCTTATTGATGAAATACAATGTTTTTATTTCACTGTGTTGGAATATATGCGCTACTATATATAAGTACTGGTATTTCGACTTTAAATTTTTTTGTTGAAATTCCTTTAAGAATGAAAGGTGGTTTTTACTACGTAAATGCTAAAATCATCCATTTCATTTTCATATGTCAAAAACTTTGAAAATATGAAAATTTAAACAAAGAAATATGCAACTTTATTTCTTATTACATTTTTATTCCACTTTTTTTCAATTAACTGAAGGGTTGCTAAAATAAAAGTTTTCCTATTACTGCAGTAAAACGTTTTTGAATGTATAATGTTTGCCTCAAAATGAACGGAATTTTATTAATAGAAAATGCAAAAGTTGATTTTTTTCATAAACTTTACATTCTGATGAGTCTCTTAAAGTTAAATTTCGTGTGAATAAGAATCACATTTTATTATATATGGTTACACAAATGTACAATTTTTCAACACTATTTTTAAAAATATAAAAAATTTACCGCATTTACCGCATTACCGCGCGGTGCGGTGCGGTAAATAAAGTGCGGTTGCGGTAAGCGGTGCGGTTTTGATATTTTTTTGCGGTTGCGGTGCGGACAATCCATTTACCGCCCACATCCGCACCGCGACGAACCCTAGTGAACACCTCCATTCAACTAATTTTGACGTTTCCGTGACGTGCTGTACCGGTGACGAAAGCCAGACGTACTGTGCAAATCGATCTTCGAACAGCTTGGACTTTGTACATAAAATATACGAATAAATTCATTTTCATTTAACATGCTTGGTCTACCACCGAAGAACGAAATGCGAGTGGGAGCGAGAGCGCTAGCGACTGAAAGAGTAGGCACGTTCTAAAATCCACCAGCAACTCATCGGTATTTTGATGACTTTTTGTTGCGGGAGAGTAAAGCGACGCGCTGTGACACCAGTGTGCAACATAAACAAAGCTTGATTATGTTGCGTGAGAGAGATCATCACATCAGACAGCTCAACAATCCATCGTACGGTGAGGGCCGATGATTTGGTCAACAAACGGCATCGAGAGGAAAGAGACTTTTAAAGTACACATACCAATACACCAGTTATTTGGCATGCGCTAGTATTGAATTGCTGGTGAATAAGTTTCACTTCTGCGTGTCAGTCGAGCAGAGATGCCAGATTTGCAGACAAGTCTGCAAATTCGCAGACTTTTAATTTAAGCTGCAGATTTTTTGGATGACGCAGATATTTGCAGATTTTCTAGTTTGGTTGCAGATATTTGCAGATTTTTATGTTTTGTTGCAGATATTTGCAGATTTTTGAATATAAAGGCTTTTGGTTACACTAGCTTTCCTGACATTTTTTGTACTTCCCGGACTTTTAAAATTATTATTGCAGACATTTGAAAAAAGTACCTGGCATCTCTGCAGTCGAGTGAGCAGTTTAGAAACTGATTGGACTTGCGCCTGTCGTTTTTTTCCTATTTTCGGCCAGGGCAACTTATGCGCATCTTATGTACATTTTAGTTAATAAATTGCTTATCCTAAACACTAGTTGCGCAATCTGAAAATAAGACAATAAACAAAGAACAAGTTCACTATCTCGCTTTTCAATTGCAATCAGAATACTCTTCCTTTATGGACTATACTTTAAATGCATTTTTTTAGCTTCCTACAGCTAATTATATAGCTATTTGAGAGTTTTTCGTGTTGGGTCTACTAAAAAGGTCTATATGTACTCGTCTCAATGCTTCAGGCATTAATTGAGATGAAACCAGCGTGGCTTCAATTTACTGATTTTCAGTAATATATTTCCCGAGTTTCAGCAAAACAAACGTCACTTGTACTGAGATCTTGGTTGGCTGAGTGCTCGGCTGCGTAAAACTTGGTAAAAAGTTGCGGAAAAAGTGAGAGTCGGTAGAACAAAATTAATGGTGTAGCTTCCAATCTGCTTATTTCGTTGACGTTGCAAAATGCCTGTATATTTTTATGAAAATATAAGGTAATGAGCAGATTTTCTCCTTGTTTCTATTATCATCCTACCTGTTAGATCAGAAAAGCACCTAAGCCTAAACAAACAGCATATTTACTGTTGGAAAATAATTCAAACAATAATACGTTCAATGTTGCTGATGTATACCAATCACTTAAGGGACCATAGATGTTTTTCTACGTTTTCTGACCCGTCTTAAAAAAACATCGAACGCGAGAATGTAAAATATATTGAGGTCTCTTGCGTAGTTAAAAACACACTTTAGTGTTTAAATACAATATTTAGCGACATGCAAAAACTGCTTTACTGCCCCTCTTCGGTACCTTAGTTGTTTAGGCAAAACAGATAAAAAGCGCAATAGTTGCAATGCTATTTTGAAAATACTTTCGAGAGTCCACAGAGTTCCAGAACTAGGGTTCGTCGCGGTGCGGATGTGGGCGGTAAATGGATTGTCCGCACCGCAACCGCAAAAAAATAATAAAACCGCACAGCTTACCGCAACCGCACTTTATTTACCGCACCGCACCGCGCGGTAATGCGGTAAAAATTTTATATTTTTAACAATAGTGTTGAAAAATTGTTCATTTGTGTAATCATAAATAATACAATGTTATTCTTATTCTCACGAAAATTAACTTTAACAGACTCCTCAGAATGTAATGTTTATGAAAAAATCAACTTTTGCAATTTCTATTAATAAAATTCCGTACATTTTAAGGCAAACATTAACATTCAAAAACGTTCTACTGCAGTAATAGGAAATCTTTCATTTTAGCAACCCTTCAGTTAATTGAAAAAGTGGAATAAAAATGTAATAAGAAATGAAATTGCATAGTTTTTTCTTTAAATTTTCATATTTTCAAAGTTTTTGACATATGAAAATGAAATGGATGATTTTCGCATTTACGTAGTAAAAGCCACCTTTTATTTTTAAAGGAATCTCACAAAAAAAAATTATAGTCGAAATACCAGTACTTTTATACAGTAGCGTATATATTCCAATACAGTGAAAAAAAAAATTTCTTCAATAAGAACGACGCCATATTTGACGAAAAAAAGCTCTATACATTACATCTAATCAGGAGTCTGGTCTCAACCGGCACAAAATTATTGAACATTAGAAAAACTGCGAAAAATGTATGATTTGTAGCATACAGCAGAAATAATTTTTAAAAATAGGGGGTTTTACGGACAAAATATCCCAAAACGCTAACTTCCGCATTCTTCAAGAAACAGATTCTCATTCAAAAACTAAGATTGCTCCCTTTAAAAATGTATGAAGGGTAATTTTCTAAAGGCTAGTTCGAAAGTTCTAGCATTTAATGTTTTTCCTCTAATATTTTCCAAAGAGCCAATGGCAAAAACTTCAATTGAAGTGAACAGGAGTCAAACTATATGGTATTTGCAAAAAAGCTTCAAAACATCTACAAAATAGTCTTAACTGAAAAATACTAGGACTTAATTTGGTAGAAAATTATAGTAAATTTGAATGGAAGTACGCGAAAAAATGTTATGTAGCATACTTTTTGAGAG
Source organism: Topomyia yanbarensis (assembly GCF_030247195.1). NCBI lineage: Eukaryota > Metazoa > Arthropoda > Insecta > Diptera > Culicidae > Topomyia > Topomyia yanbarensis. Next base: position 82,792,429 of record NC_080670.1, on the reverse strand, counting down.
AGTCCAATAAAATTGACTGCAGAAAAATTCACATTGAATTTACACATCAATCAAAGAAGATAGAAATACGATGTTGATGAACGAATGATAGAATAATCATCCTAATTTGGACCCCTTCTTATTTTGGACGCTTGATAAAGATAATTATATTCTTTGGGTTGTGTTTAAGTCCCAGCACAATTAGTTTCTAATTTTTTTAAATTAGTCTAAATTCACAGTTGAAAAATTGATATCGAAAACGATTCATAATTCTACGATTTCCAACAGAAATCGGGAAAAGTGACGCACTTTTAAATTGGATTTAAGAGTACAAATTTATTGTTTTTAAATTATCTAATAATATTGTCTCAATTTGGATCTTGCATTTTATGTATTTGAAATGGTTAGTTTGTGAAGTTTTACTTAGCAGTATAAAATAACTAGTCCAAAATATGTCGTAAAAATAATAGCGTCAAAATATTTCACAGGACATAGCTAGATTTTCTTTCGTAATAGCAGTCTTTTTATCAATTTAGAATACTAAAAATTATCACTTTATCAATTTTTTTTTTGCGGTGTGGTTGCGGTAAAACCGCGCGGTAAAAGTTCTTTCCCGCACCGCATCTGCGGGAAAAAGTGTCTCACCGCACCGCAGATTTTGCGGTGCGGATGCGGTAAATACCGCGCGGTTGCGGTAATTACCGCAACCGCGACGAACCCTATCCAGAACAAAGAATAAGCCAGCGGTCACTGCTTGATGAATGTAAAATTCACAAATTTTACATTAAATGCGCTGTTGTTTTTGTCGAAAGGAATTTTTTAACTTTAATTGGAACTAATTGGAATTTGAATTCGAGTTTGTGTAAAATTGGTCAATTCATATTCTAGAACTTATATGGACCTTAATCCAGTCACCAGTATATATTAATATCAGTAAATCTACTAAAAATGCTTCCGAAAAAAAAACTCTGAGTTTTAGTACTGGATTCATGAAGTTTCAATATTTTTTAAAGTTGTGATTTTCTACATGCTGTAAAAATTATTATAAAGGTTTTGAATCAGTTTTATCGATTGACCACATTATCTTTGTACAGTATTATTGAGGCCACACATGATCCACTTCGGCACCGATTCGTGTTGGCCAACCGCATCAAAGACATTATTTACCAAACTCTGAATTTCTAACAAACAATTCAGTTTCAAAAACATTTAAATATGGCTTAAAATAATTTTGAATTATTTGTTACAAAAATGTTACACCTAACGAAGGCTAACATTTTTCTCGTTGTTTCACTTCATATAGTTTCGTAGTAGGTAGGGGAAACTGGTCGGTTGCCGTCACTGGTCGGTTGTCGACAATTGATTCGTAGGTTCTGTACTACAACCAAAATATTTGTTGAACAAGTGAAAACCTGCTTAAAAGTTTTTTGATCATTTGCTGAGTGTTATAGAAAGAAGCAGATCGATCGAAAAAGTATGCCCATAGAATATTTACGAAGTGAATTAATTTTATATTGTGGTTCAAAAATTGAATGCCACTGAAACGTTCGCCACAATTGTTTTTATTTATTTTACCCCATTTTTGTAACAAATGCTTAGTTCTCTCTAACCTAATCAATATGGGTATTTTCGGAACAGGCTTTACGAGTAGATACCAGAGATCGATTTTGGACGCAATTCTGAAAACCAAGATGGCAACTTCTGGTGAACCGTTTTTGATAATTTACATGGGAAAAGCCCATGGGTCGTGTTTTCATCGCTGGGTAGCACTGTATACACCAAATTGTCACGACCAGAGAGACAAGGGGCCATTCATAAACCACGTAGACCAAAATTTGAGAATTTGATTGCATTGCTTGAAAATCTCCCATCACGGCATTACACTTAAATGAGAGCAACAGGAGCACGTCTTACCTGTGAGGCGATCGTAAGCAAAAAGATGGCCGGTCAAGGTTGCTGCGATCAATGAGCCCTTGGGCTCGTCGTTGCTAACGCTGGTGTGCGTATACGAGCAATGCATTAATAGCTCAAAAAAATCGTGTTGCTCAAGGCATTTAGCTGAATCGATCGTCCCGATCTGCCATGCCAAGCTTTGTAGCGGTAATATTTTATGCTGGCGGCCATTTTGTTTTAGTCTTACAATTGATTATATGCAATTATGCGATGTTATTATGTTAGAACAAAAGGAAAACTATTTGTTTTGTGATTTGAATATAATGTGGTTGTCCCGCACCGTCATGCCTAGTTTTCATTGCGGCAAGGTATTTTTGCTGATATTTATGCGCGAGCTTTTTTATTCAATTGTGATGTGGCGTACTGTAAGGGGCCGTTCATTTACCACGTGGACAAAAAACCTTTTTTTCTGACCCCCTCGTGGACAAGTGTGGACGATTCATAAACCCCTACCCCTCCCTACGGTGTCTATGTGGACTTTCAAAAAAATGGGTAGTTTCATAAAAATGGGATTTAGAAAATTTTCCCATGTGGAAGATTAATATGAAGCAAATCTTATGAAAAACGTTCAAATCTCAACGACTTATGATATTTTATATTTACATTTCAAAGATTCATCACAAATAACCTTTGAATTCTTGAATTGGTTCGTAATTTCAACCTCTAGCTATGAAATCCAAAATAATGTGATTAGACCATGTTACAGATGATTGCATCAAGTGATTTAGGGTAGACGAGCCTTTATTCATCTCATTAGTCAGGATATCACACTATTTCGTTGATAACTCGACATAGAGTTAGTGGATTGCGCTTAAATAGGTATCATCATCTTTGCTTCGTTCCTAAGAAGCAGTACAGTTTAAAAAAATTTCCTGGGAAATGTAAAATACTCGCGTTTGAGCGAAGCGAAAAGTCGAGCACAACGTACCCTTATTCATCCTACCATTTGAGCTAATGCGTTGAATAGATAGCAGATACTGATCTAACTAATGTGTTCAAATGGGTGAGATGAATAGAGGTGCTAAGATGAATTAGGGAGCAGTTACCCTAGATAAAAAATTCTGATTCTTTTTCGTGCGAGTTCTTATGATTTTTTCGATGATAGTCTTCATAGATGTTTTCAATTTTCACACGTGATGCACACGCATATACTATGCTGTTATAAGCACTTGGACTATTTAAAAATCTTGAAAAAATTTGAATATAACCGCTCACACCAATGACAATACAAATTTGTTTCATTTTTATATAAAAGACAAAAATATGACGACGTGGACATTACCCATACCCCCACTCCCATCCCAATGGACAAGCATGGACTTTCTCGTGACCTCTACCCTTTCCTAAATTGTCCACGTGATATATGGATGGCCCTTAAGGCGATTTTTGCGAAATATAATATATGCATGCGGCTGCTTAGTTTTTTCTTTGCAGGCTACAAAGCAGCCATTTTGCTAGTATGAAAAGGCACGTGGTTTACACGCTTTCACAATTCTTTTTTCTTTCGAGTCGCCGTATTGTTTTTGGGAAACCTTTCAGTTTACACGCTTTCACTCATTCCTTACTTGATTTAACCGCGTGGGGGATTCTAACTGGATTCTTTTTACAATAACCGGCAGGATCGCCAATGCAAGAATTTGATTTTGCCAATGCTCAATCTACTATTAAATTTATTCTATATCATTTTCACATCAATTTGAAAACACGCTTGTTTGGAATTATTATTTTTTTTTATTTGTGATCATTTATCATTATTCCCGAAAATGTGGTGGGGGAGCGGGGTTACCCTTTAGACTCCCCCTCTTTTCCTCTGGCTACGTGCCAGCGTGGACTTCAGTCTGATTTGTCCTAATCTTTAGTTAAAATATAGGTTGCCTGAAACTCACTCAATTGCAATGAATGCGATCCGCCAGTGCAATAGTAGTACGTAATACTCGCACCAGTTTTTCACATAGGTACATATATTGTGCATCTAATGAAGAATGATGTTCAAAATGCCTTTGATGGTAGTTGAAATGAATAATTTTCCTTTTTTTAATGCAAAAGACTTAGATGTTTTTCTGAAAAAAAATTCTAAGTCCTTTGAAATGCAAAGAACTTAGAAGAATTTTGGCAGTTTATTTTTTGCGTGGATTTCGAAATTAACACGGTTTTTTTTTCAAAAAAATATTCTAAGTCCTTTTGAATGCAAAAGACTTAGAAGATTTTCAGAAAGCTGGAAGACGCGGGTCTGGAAGATTCCTTATGGCCCGCACCTCAACAATATGGATATTTTCGGAATGGTCTTGAAGTAGGTACCAGAAATTGATTTTGACGCCATTTTTTAATCTAAGATAGCGACTTCCGGTTTAGCGAAATTCGCTATAACCCAATCAGTATGGGATGTACAAATAGCTTTAATTAAGCAGTTGAATTTACTTGATTTTTAGCAATGTGTTTAATTTGAATCAATTAAAACCCCCAACTCACATTACATACATCTCTTTCTTCTCTCATTTCCATTCTCACCGCACTCTTCAGGATGCACACATAAAAATATTTTACATTTCGCTGGTTTATGATTAGATCTTATATTCGAGGATGTTTTGGATGATCGCCCAGATTTTCCATTCAGGAATTTCGGTTAACCGGAAGTCGCCATCTAGAATTTCAAAATGACGTCAAACATCGACATTTGTCTCCTGCTCGTCAAAAACCATTCCGAAAATATTCATATTGGTTAAGTTTTAGAGAATCTCGCTAAGCCGGAAATCACCATCTTGGATTTCAAAATGGCTTCCAAAATCAATTTTTCATGGAGAACCTTGGGCTGAAGATGCTGATTTATTTATTTATTTATTCCTGGCACCTGCTCGTTAACAGCATTCCGAAAATACCTATATTGATTGGGTTACAGCGAATTTCGCTAAACCGGAAGTTGCCATCTTGGATTTCAAAATAGCGTCAAATATCAATTTCTGGCACCTACTCGTCAAGACCATTCAGAAAATACCCATATTGTTGAGGTGCGGGACATAAGGAGTCCAGACCTGTCTCTTCTATCTTTCCGAAAATCTAAGTCTGTTGCATTCAAAAGGACTAGGCATATTTTTTTGTAAAAAACGAGATAATTGCGAAATCCGCGCAAAAAAACTGCCAAAATTCTTCTAAGTTCTTTGGGTTTAAAAGAACTCAGCATTTTTGTAGGAAAAAGTCCAAGTCTTTTGCATTCAAAAGGACTTATTTTTGCAAAAACCGTATTAATTGCGAAATCCGCGCAAAAAAAAAAATTAAAAATATTCTAAGTCTTGTGTTGAGTTTTTTTAGACGAACTTTCGAATTAACGCGGTTTTTTTACGAGGATTTTCGAATTAACGCGGCTTTTTACGCGGATTTCCCGATTAACGCGGTACGTATCCCCCGCGTAAAAAAAACCTGAGTGTAATACATTTTCATTATACATGACATGACAACTATATACAAGAAATCAATAATCGAGTTTTAGAATTTTGCAAAAGAAAAGACCAAATCGATAACTTGAACCAGTAATCAGCGGTTTGAGTTTGGTCGTCTTGATCAGCTGGTAGGAGAAACAGGATAATGTTCGCATAATGTATAGGAAGGATGCCCATATGATCTAAACACCACAAATGGTTTGGTTAAAATCTCGATGTTTCATGCATTTTAAAGATATTTGTCATTCCAAATTCAAATTCGATTTCTTAGAATTTTTAGTTCCTTCTTCTATGGGAATTTCATGTGACCGGACGATTAACAGTTTATATTTCCGGAACCATACAACGGATCCGTACGAAATTTTGTAGCAGGAAAACATACCTTTAATTTGAGGCATTTGTGATAATCGGCCAAACCATCACTGAGAAACGTATAATAGCAAAAATAACCCGAGAATAGTGAAAAACTGTATTTGAGCGCAATGAAAACTTGAATGCCCTATTTATCATACAACTGCGCGCATCAATTAGCAACCATCCTACCAGATGCGAGCTCAAGAGCACACTGACGCCAAAACTTCGTTGACGGCGGTACACGCATTCTTGAAAGAAGCTTATACAACAGGTAAAAGAAGCGAAAGAGATAGCATGTCTGGGTGCCGCCCACATGTTGTGAGAATGGGAATTTATTTCAGCCGACTGCATGCCCCCACCATCATTTCAAGAACGAATGAGAAGCGCGATTGACAGATCTGTATGCGTACCGCGCAGTGCTACCAAAAGTACAGTTGTTTCTGTAAAGCTGCAGATTATTTGAATTGTATAGGTACAGATAAAATGATGTCTAAGGAAACTACAGCATGGTACATATTTTTGGAGATAAAATGGTAAAACAATAGTTTTATTTGCCATTTCTAATACCTAGTAATATTGAGAGTGTATCCTATAATATATAAATTTACGGAAATTGTTTTTCTTTGGTGTGTAATACAAATATATTTTGTAATTTGACTACTCCTAACAAATGATTTGCTGGCGAATGAACTTATTATTGAAACCTTAACAATAGAACAAATGATTTTTGCACTAAGAACTCAGTCTTTTTAATTTATTATTGACGGAAAAATAAAGCGAGATTGGAAAGGTTGATGTATAAAACACCCAAATTAACCAAATATTATTCAACTAGCAAAACGTTTGCATTAACTTATTGCTGCAAATTTCGGTACAAATTTTCTGAAAAAGTAGTGCGATTTTTTTATTCCCGGTAAATAATATAAAATGTGGCATCACTGGTACCAGCTTAATTTAGTTTCTCTTTGCCGCTCAGCAGCGAGAGGGGAATGGGTGTCGCAGCTCTCCAACGTGCAATGTTGCATCCGAAGTTTTGTATCACAACAGAGCAAAACTTTCTCTTTTGCTCACCGAAAAAATCGCGGCGGCCATGTTTAACTCAACAATTTGGTCATCGATGACCAATTGTTGAGCAATGTTGAATTTCGAAACACGCCTAGTGTAAAGGCTAACGCGGTTAAGAGTTCGAGTGAATACGAGTGGGTTAAAGAGCGCGAGTGGCTACGAGTGGGAGTACTGACGAGTGGGAGCATGGGCGAATGGGAGCATGGGCGAGCGAGAGCATGGATGAGTGGTAGCAGTAGTAGGAGTGCGCGTCAGTGGGTGGGTGCGAATGAAAGAGTGGGTTTTAATATGTGCAATTTGAGTTGCTTTTGGCCGACTGGCACTCGCAGAAATTCTACCCAGCTGGAGAGTGAACGAAAGAAAAGCATGCATGGAGAACACTCGGATACGAGTGTTGGGTGCAATGAGAACACGCGATAAGAAATACAGTAATGACCCGTTTTTATCAACCAGCCGAAAAATTTTGGTTGATAAAACGGGGAAGTTGATAAAATCGGGAATTTTTTTTATCTTCATTTTATTATCCTACATCATTAGAAGCAACCAGAGAACTATCTCAAGTTGTTAGTTGGCAGAAAAATCAAACCTAATGCCCTATCAGTGCAAAAATTGGATTTAATCGAACCGTCCGACAGTTGTCTAATCCAACTTTCAAGCATAGGATCGATCTGAAATTTTGCAGATAGACTCATTATGAATGAAAATGTAATCTGCCAACGAAATTTAATAGTTAATCTACTTAAAAATGCAATGCAGAATTTATTCTTTAATTAATTAGACACAGGGCATTGGTAGTTCACAACTATTCTACGCCCATGATCCAAAAATGACAAACGACTGACGAAAAATTTTCAGTGGTAAAATCTGATAGAAATCAGAAAATTCTGAGCCTGTTGGTCTAGCCACGATCCACGATGCTGTCTATTCATTTTGTTTGCGAACGTGTACGCTGATAGCTTTCTTGTTGAGCGGGCGACTTTTAGTTTTACTAAAATTGGAAATGGGTGTATTTGCCATGTTTTAAGTTTTTGTAAGCAACGACAGTGATGAATAGTTTTACAGGATCGGTCTTACTATTCTAGTTATTAATACCGTATCCATGTCTAAGTCAATGAAATTTTCTCTTTCCACAAACTTACTATTTACTTTTTTGGTTATTTTATTAGTGGGAAAGTTATGCGAAGAATTTCAACAATGGGATTAACAGGTTCGCTATTTTTTAGGGTTTTTCGTCATCACACAATATTCCGTATCAGATTTCAAAGAGTATTTTTATAGAGATAGTCGATTTGAGCCTGGTTCTGTAGCTTTCGACAGGCTTCGCCCGTTCTCATTGGTTCGGACAGGTTGGTGTGTTCCTACTTACAAGCGAATAGATTAATACGCTTCGATGACATAGAAGATAACAAACGAGAACAGGAATCTTGTTAGCTGATTCAATTCGAAGTTTGTTTAGTGAAGATTCAAGCGCGCTGGCAGGAGATCGTTTTAAAGGGGTAGATAGAGAACAGATGTCGCAATCTTAGAGGCTAATATGCGCTGAATTGTATCTTCCGGACCGGTGTTTATAGACAGTTCGCAAAAATAAATTTTGTTTGCAGTTTGGCATGCTCACAACATAAAAAACAATATTATTAAGTAGGGGAGAGTGAGGACACTTGATCCTTGGGGATATTTGATTCCCTGGCCATATCTCCTAATCTATGCGCATAAAGTTATCACAATATAAAAAGAAAATGAAGTATTTGGTCGTTTATGATGTTTAAATAACAAATCTGATGTATTACATTTGGTTTGGATCCATCTCGAAGATCTTTTCACAAATTTTTTGAACGGTCGTATGAGATCGTCGAACTAATTGTTTATGAATATTTTCAAGTACGATTACTTTCTAAGGGCTTTTGTCTAGAAAAACACGTTTTTCGAATAAAAAGTTTCCCTACCCACACAAAAAAATTAAATTTTTTTCATCTCATACAACAGGTATCTTTGATCCCCGTTACACTGGGTATTCTTGACCCCTATCATTAGTTCTGTCAAATTCTTTCGAATTGTACAGAAATAGAACAACATAATTTTTATAACGTATCTGGCACTAATAATTGATATAAAATGGTTTTTTACATGAACAAATGATGTTATAAGTCATTGAAGGTTGAAAAAGCCAGTTAAACAGCATTGATTTACCGCAAATATTTGTCTCGACTTTCTGCTGTGGTTAAAGTTTGGCGTACATCTAAAAAGGTCTTAATAATTAATTTGTCAGGATAGGTGTTTAGCTGAACTTTCGTATCTATAGGTCATAGTGTGCTTTGTTTCTTTAGCCCTAGTAGGCGGGGGCTCAAGTTACCACATGATTTTACATAAACCTCATTTTGACATGATTTTTAAAAGTATTCCTATTACTTACAGGACATAGTATTCGGATTTACACATTATTCATAGCTCTTACAATTCGAATTGACTACAAGATGGCGAATTTTGTGATTGAAATTTTTATTTCATTGAAAAGTTATGAGAAAAAACAAAAGTGGGATCAAGCGTACCCACTCTCCCCTATTCAATTCGTATTGCATACAACGTCACTTCCAATTGTTATGTTTTCCATGAATACTATGTGACAATTTGTTAGTTTATTATAAAAATTTTGCTTTTTTGAAAATTTGAGGAAAATGCGATTCTAGTTCATCAATTACCTTAAATAGCATCAAAATTGGGTAAACTACCCTACATTTTGACTACTACCTAACAGTGCAGGACCAACTACCTTGATTGAATATAATTGTAAGACTGTGGGCCTGAATTGCTGGCATAAAAGAATGAATTAACGGCAGGTTGATAAAATCGGGTACAAAAAGTTCATAAAATCGGGGGTGCATAAAAACGGGGGTGCATAAAACCGGGAGTTTATAAAAACGGGTCGAAACTGTATAAGAGTTATTTTTACGAGTTCAGCAAGACTGACATCAGCTATGAATGAAAAACAACAAACAAACAATGAATGAAAAACAACAAACAATTTACGAAAACGGGAATGGGTAAGCAAAAATTCCTATTCCTGTGGGGGTACTCTCAGCACCAGCTAAATAGGATAATTCGAAACGACTAGTGCCAAGAAAGGTAGTTGTAAAGACATGTCGGCCATTAAGGTCAGCACCTCTGAATCGTTTCGCGTCTCGGCAGGTGACGATATTTACAGTAGACATCAGCAAGTTAGATATACCGCGAAAGTTGGACAGCAAGCAAAAAACAACAGCAATGGGAAATCTACGAACAATTAACACAATATAAAAAGAGTAAACACACAATCCCTACTGAGGTAATACCTAACGGTGATTGCGTAAGTTGAAGGCTGGTAGGAACAAGAGGTTTAAGTTTAGTCGGTAAGCTTACTACAAATCACTGCAGTAATCCGCACTGCCACGAGCCACAGACAGCGCTGTCTGTTCAAGATTCCTTCTCGATAACAGACATTGTCCCAATTTGTTGAGCTGAGTCGATTGATACAAAAGAATAGGGCCTCCAGACCTGAGAAAAGATCTTCAAAGTTTGAGGGTTGCTATACCCTTCTTTTGTAAGAAACGAATAAAACCAACCCCCTTGAAAATGTCCTGAGCGCTGGCCCGAACAGAGGTGGAGGTAAAAACAGTGAACCTAGCAATAACAAAAATGGTTACATAAAAACGGGCATAACGGTAGCTAGCTTAAGCTTTCGTTTGGATTTCTTCCTATACTATCCTTAAGAAATAGAGTTTCATAAAATGTGTTTACCGGGCGATTGACTATATTGCCACCTTTTTCAAAACAGTTTTTATTACGAAATAAATGTAGATTCTAAACTAAGTGAAAGGACCGTGTTTCCATTAATATAACATTCATTATTAGTCCCATACTCTCGGGCTTATCAAGGGTTAAAGACCCCATGCTTCAGTCAGGGAAGATACAGGATGTTTGCATTCAACATCAGTGGCAGCTGACAGGAATACGTCATACGTCAACTTAGACTCTTATCGGGTGACCTTCGTCGGTTTTGCTCTACCTACCTCGCCTTTGACAATGATCGTCTACCTGTTCGCCTTTTTGTGCCACGGGTAATGAAATGCGAAAATTGTAAACAATCAGGACACACAGCCTCCCATTGTAGCAATAAGGTTCGTTGTGGGAAATGCGATGAGAATCATGTGGATGACTCCTGGGGGAGGGGTGTCGAAAAGAATCTTTACAGTGGGGGAAATCAACATAATCTCCCGACATGATGATACAGTGCGGAGAGAAACTGAAGAGTTCCCTTCAGGGACGCTCTAAGGGATCTTTCGCAGAAATGCTGCTTTAAATAGCTAAGCCACAAGTCTCTACAAAAATCTATACTGGCTTGTCTACTGACGATGGTGACTCTGATGAACACCAGGAGGGAACATCTTCTGCTGCGCCTAGAAGCAATAGAAAAAGGAGGAACTTTTCCTCTCCTAAGATTCGTTGTAATGTTCAGAAGGTGTCTCTTCAATGTCCTCCAAAAATAACAGTACTTACTGGTGCAAAACCGAAGCAAACAGCTCCTGGTCTCCGAAACCTGAGCTCAGAAAAGAAGTTCCCAGCACTGTGGACCGTACTGTTACAGAACACCCTCTTAAAAGCATCCTGGTAAGCTTTCTCACTGCAATAAAAACATTCTTAATGCAGTTGACTGCAAAATAGCCCCTCCTTTCAGCGATTGTATCCTTCGATAGCTAATTCGAACGAGGCCACGGATTTGATCACTGTTTAACAGTAGCATTAAAAAAATATTATCCCGAAACTCGATCCTTTTAAAATTTATTATGCGAAACATGACGTACTTCAGAAATAGATTTTAATTTTATTTGCTTGGATCGAGAACACTCTTACGGAAGAGTACTTTTGGGGATCAAAAAGTGCTATTTTTTCAATAGAATTAACCTTCCCTCGACACCAGGCATTGAAGATCTTGCGACATTGCAGAACTCTTTCCCGCACTGAACTTAGTTTTAGTTGATTTTAACTCCCACGGCATAGCATGGGATTGCTTTCATGATAATGATAATCGAAATCTACCTCACTCCAAAAACTTTGTGATAACTCCATTGACCATTTTGAACACCGGTGAAATGACACGGATCCCTGCTCCCCCAGCGCGCCTAAGCTCCTTAGACTTATCCCTCTGCTCGACTCGGTTAGATTGCATGTGGAAGGTAATTCCTGATCGACACAGCAGCGATCCTCTGTCAATCTTAATCACTATTGCTAACGGCTTAAGGCCAACGAGTACAATCAATATTTCGTCTGACCTCAAACGAAATAGTGATTGGAAGAGCTAAGCATCCTGCATCCGGTAAACTCGAGTCCATGCAAGACCTTCCTCCGGAAGAAGAGTACGGCTTCTTGGGTGGCTTTATTCTCGACACCGCTATTTATTTATTTATTTACTGGTCTTCGAGTTACTCGTACAGACAGTTTCTTAATTAATATTAATTCTATGTTTAAAGGTAGTCTTAGTAATGCTAAAATCATATTTGTCAGCTACATTATTAAAATTACGACAGCATACATTGAACGGATTGTTTTGAGAAAAAAGAGTACGATACATTGGTAACCGAAAGAAATCAGTTCGTCTGGTGGGTCTAGGCGGTACGTTGAATCGGAGCTGGTTCAGCAACTCCGGGCTATCTATATTGTTTCCCAGAAGATCAAACACGAAGAGCCGTTGCAGCATTATCCTCCGACTTGCAAGAGTCGGCAAACGTAGAAGATTGCATCGATGTTCATAGGGTGGTAGACGAATAGGATCAGTCCAAGGTAGTAACCGCAGAGCGTAACGAACAAAGTGACGCTGAATTCGTTCGACGCGGTTGATTTGTACAGCATGATAGGGTGCCCACACAAGTACACCGTACTCGAGAATGCTACGTACAAGGGCGCAGAAGAGCGATTTTAGGCAGTATACATCGTTGAATTGTTGCGTGTTTCTTTTGATGAACCCCAATACGGCATATGCTTTGGCTGTAGACATTGCAATGTGCTGCGCGAAACTCAATTTGCTATCGAGAAGAATGCCTAGGTCCTTAACTGTGTTTACACGGTTGATAATGCTTGTAGACATTCTATAATCAAACGTTGTTAAGTGCCTGTTACGACAGAACGAGATCACATTACACTTTTGTACGTTTACTTCCATCCCGTTTTGTGTGCACCAATTTAGCAGCGAATCGATATCGGCTTGGATGGCACAGCAATCGACTGCCGAAGCAATTACACGAAAGAATTTCAGATCATCCGCGAACATGTACTTAGGGGACTGTATAGTGGAGCACAAATCGTTTACGAATAAAATAAACAGTAGCGGGCCTAGATGACTTCCCTGGGGAACACCCGACTCTATCACAAACGGAGATGATCTCATTTCATCGATACGAACGTACGCACAGCGTTCGGTGAGGTACGACAATATCCACCGTGTCAACCATTCAGGAAGTCCCATTCGTTCGAGTTTGGCCACCATTAGCAAATGAGGCACTCTATCGAACGCTTTAGCAAAATCCACATAAACGGCATCAATTTGTTGACGTTCACCAAGCGCGCTATTTAGTGACGAAACGTATGCCATAAGATTTGTACTTGTCGATCGTTTTTTCACGAATCCATGCTGCCACTCGGAAATAATATGGTGCACCTTCGGATACAGCATATCATGAACGAGGCTTTCGAAAACTTTTGGTAAGCAACTCAAAATTGAGATGGCACGATAATTCTCAACATCATTCACGCTACCTGTCTTATGGATCGGTGTAATAGCTGCTGTCTTCCAGACACTCGGGAAAATTCCTTCGAACAATGATTTGTTGAAAATTATACTCGCAGGAACAGCAAGCGCTTCAGCACATTTTTTAATGAAAATAGGCGGCAGACAATCCGGACCAGCTCCTTTGGCACCATCTAGTGACTGTAGTTTCAGCTCCACATCGCGTACCGAAAAATTGAAGAGCGACATGTTCAGATCGAACATCGGTAGGCTATTCAAATACGCTTCAGACAAAGGTGGTCGGTTATTACTTTGCACACTTTGAAAAAAGGATGAGAATAGGTTTGCCGATTCAAACGGGGACTCGGCGGTAACATCCTTGTAACTGACACGTTGGGGGATCCCCTGCGACTGTTTCCGATTTTTCACAAACGACCAGAACGAATTAGGATCCTGCTTAAGGTTTTCCTCGGTGCGACGAATATAGTAACGAAAACAATGCGTAAGCATCGAGTTATATTCGCTCTCAATAGCATGCAACTCAGCTTTATGTCTATCATCTCTCCAGCGAAAAAAACGTTTTCTAACTTTACGAAGGCGGTTCCGCAGATGCTGTAACTCAGTATTCCACCATGGTTGCCTGCTACCGTGAGCACGACGGGGTCGTTTCACAGGTACATTGTCACGAAGTATAGCATCTGTTTTTTCATATAAACATGATACAGCTTCATTAACACTGCACCCATCCAAAATCTCATCCCATCGAATGTCGGCGAACAATCTATTAACCAGATCGAAATCACAACGGGTGAAATCAAAGCCAGACGGGTATTCAAAATCAATTGCATTTTGCTTCACATCGTTCGTCTCAAACAGCAATACAAAAGGTCGGTGGTGCTGGTCGATTTTAAGCAGTGGTAACGGTGGCTCCAACAATTCCACACAACTATTATCGCTAATAAACGCTAAGTCGAGCAGTCTTCCATTCACGTTCACTTTATCGTTAATTTGAAACACTCCGTTGGCTAAAACAGACTCGACCAGAGATATTTCCTGTTCCGACGAAGCATTCAATGGCAGCAAACAGTTTAAATTTTCATCCGACATCCAGCGTAATTGAGGAAGATTATAATCCCCAACAGTCAAAACCACGTCTCGATCACCCGCCAGATCCATTAATTTTTTTACACATATTGCATGTTGATCGTATAAAGAAGGCTCACTTTTGGGCGGGAGATATATAGTGCAAACTATCATATCAAACTTCGGCGATGAGATTCGAACAATAATCTGCTCCAATTGCTCGCAGCCAGAAATGTGAATAGCAGAGCTCTGAAGGTTGTTTTTTACTCCTATCAAAACCCCCCCACCTCGTCTGTGTTGGCCGGTTTGGGGGTTTCTATCACAACGGTAAATCGTATAGTTTAGAGCTAGCTCAGAGTTTGAAACGTCGTTGTTCAGCCAGGTTTCAGTAAAGGCAATAACATCATAATCGCACTGAGAAAGTGATAGTAGTAATTGATTTGTCTTACTCCGGACCCCACGCGTGTTCTGATAGTAAAGCGAGAAAGAACGGTAACTGTTTTCACGATTCGGACCTCGACAGTTGAAAGTAGTAGAGCGATGAGCTATTCAAGTTCAGAAAGCATGTACCAAACGCGAACTCTCGTGGAAGGTCTCCCAACCCGTGGTGTTGAAACGTGTAGGGGAGACTGAGGAGACTTGATCCCCGGGGAGACTTGATCCCATCATTGTAACTCAAAAGCGGAGCAGAATGCATTAATCGAATATACTATAAAGTTGCGTAGTTTTATCTAAACATAAATTTTATTAACACAGAAAAAAGAAATTGGACTTTTGTGTAACCGAATTTTTACCGATTTAAAAAAAAGTCTCAGAAGAACTGAAGAAGATTTATTTTTCAAATTTTCAAACTTTTATAAAATTGATAAAATCACCCACTACATACTCTACTTTTGCATACAGAATTACAGGAGAATGTCAATTATATGAATACGTTATGATTAAGCTGATTCTTTTGTTCAACTATATTTTTACTAAAATTTGCTGAAATAGATGCTATGGGTTCACTTGATCCCTTCAAATTCGTGGAGATTTGATCCCCTTCGCCATACTTCATACACACCACTGAAAATAACCAAATTCACACCAGAACAATTGAAGTCATTGTTGTCATAAAAACCGATTTAATCCACCTAGCAGTGAGATGAGACATTTCTTACACATTTCACTATTGGATTAATTTGCAGAACTCACGAGAAGTAGGCACCCAACTAGAGGTGGAATGAAAACAGTTTCTAGTCTTGCACGAATAAAACCTCGAATAAACTGAATAAATTATAGAAATCAACAAAACGACCGAAATAAAAAAAGTAAAGCAAAAAATGAAATAATAGGTTTTTAAATTCATAAAATAAGTAGAAAAATTAATGTAAATCAAAATTATACTATACACGAACCAAATTAGATTAGGTTATTGAATAAAAATTAAGATTATATTTAGATAATATATTATATATAACATTAATAGAATAAATTGACTCATACTAACAAATTGAATGAAATAAAACGAATGACCGAACATGAAATGCATGAAATTAAAGATATGAATAAAATGAATCAAATGAATCAAATTAATGAAATGAATCAAATGAATCAAATGAATCAAATGAATCAAATGAATCAAATGAATCAAATGAATCACATGAATCAAATGAATCAAATGAATCACACGAATCAAATGAATCAAATGAATCAAATGAATTAAATGAATCAAATCAATCACACGAATCAAACGAATCAAATGAATCAAATGAATTAAATGAATCACACGAATCAAATGAATCAAATGAATCACACGAATCAAATAAATCAAATGAATCAAATTAATCAAATTAATCAAATTAATCAAATTAATCAAATTAATCAAATGAATCAAATGAATCAAATGAATCAAATGAATCAAATGAATCAAATGAATCAAATGAATCAAATGAATCAAATGAATCAAATGAATCAAATGAATCAAATGAATCAAATGAATTAAATGAATCAAATGAATCAAATGAATCAAATGAATCAAATGAATCAAATGAAGCAAATGAATCAAATGAATCAAATGGATCAAATGAATCAAATGAATCAAATGAATCAAATGACTCAAATAAATCAAATAAATCAAATGAATCAAATGAATCAAATGAATCAAATGAATCAAATGAATCAAATGAATCAAATGAATCAAATGAATCAAATGAATCAAATGAATCAAATTAATCAAATTAACCAAATTAATCTAATTAATCAAATTAATCAAATTGATCAAATTAATCAAATTAATCATATTAATCAAATTAATCAAATTAACCAAATTAATCAAATTAATCAAATTAATCAAATTAATCAAATTAATCAAATTAATCAAATCAATCAAATTAATCAAATTAATCAAATGAATCAAATTAATCAAATTAATCAAATTAATCAAATTAATCAAATTAATCAAATTAATCAAATTAATCAAATTAATCAAATTAATCAAATTAATCAAATTAATCAAATTGATCAAATTAATCAAATTAAACAAATGAATCAAATGAATCAAATGAATCAAATGAATCAAATAAATCAATGGAATCAAATGAATCAAATGAATGAAATGAATGAAATGAATCACATGAATCACATGAATCAAATGAATTAAATGAATCAAATTGATTTAATTCATCCAGTGAATACAATGAATCAAATTAATGAAATGGATCAAATGAATAAAAAGAATGGATGAACAAAATGAATAAAGTAAAAAATTAATGAAATACATAAATAAAACAAACGAATCAAATAAACAAAATGAGCTGAAGTGAGTGATAAAATGAATAAAAAGAATAAAATTAGCAGAATGCATTGATTAAAATGAAAAATTGAACAATGGTAAAAGGTTATTAATTAATATAGAGAAGAAGATTGAATCAAATAAATTATTTGGATGAAATGATTAAAACTGAAAAATTAGTCAGACTATTAAAATGAAGAAACTGAACAAAATGAATAAACTGAAAAAAAAAATAATAAAATGCATACAATGAATAAAATAAGTTAAATGAATGATATTAATCAAATGCACAAAAAGAATAAACTGATCAGAGTGAATGAAACGAATAAAATAAGTAAAATGAACGCAAATGAACAAAACGAATAAAAAGATGCGGAATGAAATAATTAAATAAAATGAAATGGTCATATATTTGAAGCTAAAAACATTTTTGAATAAAGAAAATGAATAAACCGGATTGTACGAATTTGAGAACCATTGCATCAGAAACTTTTGAAATGTTTTTGAAAATCCCATCTTCTGAGAAAAAGCTAATAAATATGCAATGGACTTTCTAGGGCTTCCATCTTTTTTTGGTTTTATTCTTTTTGTTTTCATGCTTCTTTACTTGACGGCGTCGTTTTAAGATTATCTTGTGTTTCTACTTTATTGTTGGACCTTAATTAGTTATCAGGAACCTGGAACGTTCAATTTGCTTTGGAATTCGAAGTTTTTGGTTTTTGGTCGTATATTCCCGAAAAAAAGATTTATGTACAGAATAGAATTTACTGGTCCAGTATTTTAACGCGCAATTGAATATAGTAAAGTGAGACAAGGTCACATGTGCTTTCAAGCCCCTTGAACAGAGAACGACAGGGAGAATGCGATTCGTGAATGAGACAGGTAGATATTTCAAAAATTTTATTTGCATTTAAGTGAATAGTGTGAAATGTCTACACACCTAGAAAAAATCGTGTAAATTTACGTCTCCTGACCCTGACATATACGAGCATCAAAAATGACTTAGTTTTACGTTTGGTTTTAATTTTACATGACGTTGATTTTCGTAAATCGTGTAATTTTACTCCACATATTGCGTTTGTTTTCAGTGGCAGTAAGTGTAATTTTATGTCATTGCGCATGTAAAGTATATGTTTCATGTAAAATTAAATGGAATACGGTAATGTTTCGTCATTTCGAGAATTACGGGTTGCTAAATTGTGTCATGTTTACAATTACGTCAATGATAAAATTCATAATTTTTTGGTGTGTAGGCTATGTCGATAGCATAAAAGCCGTGCATTCATTTGATTGCAATGCAGTTTCTTTCCATCCATCCGTATAGCTTTCATATTGTTTCGTTCGGAATTCTCGTGCAGGAAATATGCATAAATGAGTCCAGACCAATACTGTGAAAAAGAAATGGTTCCAACTAGTCAGTATATCCAGATATGGACGACGATAAGTTAGAAGACACATTACAGTTGCATCCCCCATCGAGAGTGGGTACTTTGGGAGTCTTCTGTTCCTAGATCTAATTTGTGGATATTTTTGGTCTTTGATCCGTTATTTTTCATGAAAGTTCGTACCAATACAACGAATGTGCAGCTGATACAACTCATGGTTCATTCGCCTGCGCAACGTTCCGTATTCTATCTGCACGCCATCATAGATGGTACGCAACACCTTTCGTTCGAAAACTCCAAGGGCGCGTTGGTCCTCCACGAGCATAGTCCAGGTCTCGTGGTCGTAGAGGACCACCGATCTAATCAGCGTCTTGTAGATAATCAACTTCGTGCGGCGGCGAATTTTGTTCGACCGGAGCGTCCTCCGGAATCCAAAGTAGGCACGATTTCCCGCCAAGATCCGTCTCTGAATTTCTCTGCTGCTATAATTGTCGTCGGTTACCAGTGAGCCCAAATACAATAATTCGTCGACCATCTCGATTTCGTCACCGTCAATCTGAACTCGGGTGGGAGGTTCACATTGTCATCTCTAGAACTTCTTCCTCTCATGTATTTTGTCTTCGAAACGTTGATGGCAAGTCCAATCCTGCTGGCTTCAGCTTTCAGTCTTTGAGCATATATTTCATTCAAAATTCAATAGAGATACGAATAGTTTAAATATCGCACGTGGAATGCCTCTTTTGAAAATTTTCATCGTCAAGCTTTCATATTACCCAGTTAAGCCAAATATTTTTCTGATATAGCTATGAATTTCCTTAATTATAGTGTAGATACAGGCTTTGAATACAATTGAATTAAAGTTGAGTTGATGTAGCAGCAGACAAAAAATAGTTTTGTTTTCTCAAACCTTCACAATTACAATTAATAAATATTTCAGATTGGCAGAAGATCTTATCACACAACTTAGAAATGGATACAGAAATAGCTAGATAGATGCGATAGAAGAGAGACAGAGAGAGAAAGAGAGAGAAAGAGAGAGAAGAGAGAGAGAGAGAGAGAGAGAGAGAGAGAGAGAGAGAGAGAGAGAGAGAGATGGGGGGGGGGGGGGCGTGTGAGGAATGGCAAATGATGGTCAATGCAGTGACATTATTTTTATAGGTATATTATTATGATATATTGATTTCTTACATTCTTATCATAAATAATGTAAGTAGTGATTTTTGTGCCATAACCAGTATATCCTAAATCTTGCAAAAGAGCTAAATTTTCGCTAGATTTTTGGGCATCAAACATACAGTTGCTTTCGGTGACGCCACGAGTATAATTATATGAGAAATCTTTTATCTCACTACTAGGTGAATTACTTGTTGATCTGTGTATTGATATACAATCCAACATTTACCTCATAATTGAACGCAATGCGTAATCCAAGGGATAAATACTAGAACTCACTGTTTCTTCGTCAACACATTATTTTGTCTTTGAAGTGAACTTATATATTGATTTTTGATAAATAGTTAATTTATTATAAAGGTAATTCACAAAATGTTCTCAACATCGAAATCCTTGAATCACGTAGATGTGTTTTCATACCCCGATATTCAAAATCGGTTTAGTTTTGCCCCCAAAACACCAGTAAAGCAATACTCTGTATGAAACAATCCCATTTTTAGTTAGTGAAAATTGGTAAGCGAGGAATAAAAATACAAAATGTTAATAATATCCCCGCCGCTCGTGCACGGATTTATACAATCTATAGCTTGTTAGAAAGGTATTTTTACAAGCTTTCTATTTGCATTTTGTGGGACAATGTTGTATTGTTCGAAAGTTATTTGCAAAAAACCTGCTGTGTTTTGACAAAATCGCCCATATCTCAGAAAATAAACAACATATCGAAAATCAAAAATAATAGTGTCAAATGGCAACGTTAGGCCTTTCATTTGAAACTAATTTCATTAAGATCGGTTCAGCCATTGCTGAGATAATTACATGACATTTTGTACATACATACATACACACATACACACACACATACAGACATTGTCTCAATTTGTCGAGCTGAGTCGATTGGTATATGAGACTCGGCCCTCCGGGCCTCGGAAAAAGTTTTCAAAGTTTGAGCGAATCCTATACATTTCTTTTGTAAGAAATGTAAAAAATGTCAAAAATGAACGCTTCATCGTAAAGAAACATAACTGTAATTGTTTACTACAGTATACGTAGCCGAGGTGTATACAGGTGTACACATTTTTTTTTTCTATGTGCGCATCAGCTATCACTTTTTTCGGGCAAACAAGAAGAATGAAGAAGAAAACAGAAGCGCGTGGTCTCATACTTCATTCTGATTGGTTAGTGATGTAAAAATTTGCTCTTTTGTGATCCCGGACGCCATACTTATTTTTACCACGTGCTTACAAGCCTCCTTTCGATTGGTCGGTTTGTTGATTATGTGCTTCGCGGTCCTGGGCCGCCATGATCAATTTCACTAGCAAAAAACCAACAATAAGGTGAGAGATGCGTAATATGTAGGAACAAAAATAACAATATCTAATCATAACAATTTAATCAATACTACAATCCATTTATAAAATTGAATGGGGTAATGTACCCGTTTTTGCCCTATTAAGAAGGGTACCACATTATTACTACAATAATTTTATTATTTCAGCTTCTTTGATTTGTTATTAAGGTCCATTTTTTATTTCGATTATAGAGGTTTTAACGTTAAGGTCATTCGCCTCTTATTAAGAGCCAATATAATAACAAAATTGTCTTGAGAATGGTGA